>NW_003052500.1:875496-908567 GCF_000003515.1 Uncinocarpus reesii 1704 | reverse complement strand
CATTTCCGTCTCAATTTATACGAACGGCCATTGTCAACTCTCAAATCGCTCATTACGTTTCGTTCCAATAAACTCATCACATACCGCATCAAAATGCCTCGCCAACGCCGTGGTGGCCGCTCCCACTCCCGCCCGTAGTGCCCCAACCCGGGCCTACGCCTGCTCCAGCTGCTCCCGCTCAGACCCAGCACCGTCCCTCTTCAACAGCTGCCCGCCCCTCCAGCCCAACAAGCGGCTCCTCCACAGGTCCAGCAAAGCCAGGGACCAGGCTTATTTGCCCAGATGGCTTCTACTGCCGCGTAAGTTCCGTATACGCCGGCAACTGGTGCCGGCCACGTATCCCGGCTACCAGACAGAAATCGCGAGATTTGCTAACCGTGCGTCTTTTCTCTCTGTAGTGGTGTCGCAGTAGGCTCCTCGATCGGCCATGCCGTCGGCGGCTTCTTCACTGGCGGATCGTCCAGCGCGCCCGCAGAATCCGCCCAGGCCCCTCCTGCCAATGCGGCACCCATGGACAACAGTTTGTACCAGAGCAACACCAGCAGCAGCTGGGGCCAACCGCAAGCTTGCGAAACCGATATCAAGGCGTTCCGAACTTGCATGGATGAACACTCTGGCAACATGTCGATCTGCGGATGGTATCTGGATCAGTTGGTATGTTTATCAGAATACGTGTTGGTCGATTTGAAACTCCGTTGCGCTAATCAGCAATTCTTTCCTATTTTATTAGAAAGCTTGCCAGGAGGCTGCTAAACAATATTAAACACGACGACGTACCGACGGACATAGGCCACTGTCGGGCTGTAGAGTCAGTCAAGGAACCATATTGACTTGTGCCCGCGGTGTTGATTCCGATACCCTATATGCATACATCATTCCTAGACTGCATTTTGATGAGATTGTTTGTATTATAAGCGATACATATATCGGCTGTGTGATTCTGACCAGCAGTTGGACTTGAGTAATAATAGAACTCGCTCCATTCATTTTATTCCTCTATTTCTCATTGTAACACTACTCTACTTGTTCAGTTTCTGCGAGACAAGGCTCAAGGATATAATACTATACATAATCGTGAATGAAACATAGCCGTTAACAAAGAAAATACAGCCTCAGGAACCGCATGCCTGGGCTAGCACGCCGAGCAACAATCATTAACCAATTTCTTAGGTGTGTCAATAAACCCGCTTGGATCGATGCCAGAACAGCCTAATTTGCCGGCAGCAGACAGGGGAAAAGAGACCAGGGCTTCTGATGAACTGGCATTTTCGCCAAAAAGTTTTGGTGAGATAGGGGAATATGACTGCGGAGACGAAATAATCGTTGGAGAGATGATATGCAATATAGAGCCAGTTTAATTGGGTTTGGCACAGGAGTTCAGTATGAAAGTGCAAGTCATCTCACGCTTTTCTGGAAGAATTTGTTGATTATGATAGAAAGCGGAACTAGTCATCTTTGCCTTGATCTCTTCGTGGTTCAAAATTTAGCTAATAAAGTACTTTAGTCATTGTAAATACCTGATCTACTCGCTGTAAACATACCTGATTCCCATTGTAAAACTGTTGATTCCCATGGTTTGACTGTTCATCGTATAATGTTCTCACATTATTGGAACGAGGCAAGCGTGAGTTACGGGCATCGTTTGCACCACCCCCAATTGATGAGGTTGATTCTGCTACGGGACCCGCTTGGTTAGGCTCCACGGTCGGATGTGGTGTTGTCTGCCCGATACCAAGGAGATAGCCTAGGGCACCTGCAACTGTCCCAACCGTGTCGGTTACTAGATTATATCCGGCATACAAACCTCGAACCGGAAGTGAAGACCCCGAGCCTGCGTATGCTTCTGTGTAGGTTTGTACGGGTACCATAACAAGGTTAGCTGTCGGGCCTAAGCCAAGGTCGCTGAGACTTTGGCCCTCCTCCGAAATGGATATAGTCTTGTTTGGAAGTGGGGTTAGTATTTGCTTAAGATTATACGGCGTGTTTCCGTCACTGCGCTGACTATCAATCCACGGGCGTACGTGGCTTTGTATAGTCTGCTCAGGGGCAAATTTCGACCGAATAGAACCGCCATCAAACAGGCGAATTTGGAGACGATACTCAGACACTGACTCTCGTGCGGCTACTTTGATATGCTCTTGGGCATTCTGAGTATTTTGCTGTGGAGCTTGCTGCTCTTTTTGACGCTCCGCCTTTGCTCTGCGCTCTTCTTTGTCGTATCGTATCAAGGCCAGGACACGCTCTCTTTCTTCTCTCTCCTGCCGCGCCCTGTTTGATTGTTGCTGTCTCCAGGCTTGCTGGGTATTTTTCGCAGGGGCCGCAGATTCGGGTGCTGTTTCCGGAAAGCCAGCACGCCTCTTACCTTGTCGTATCTCCTCACGTCTTGTAGATTCTGGGAGGCTTTCCTCATCGTGTGTTTCGGAAACTGGGATTGCGGTATTACGATCGTGAGGCTCCAGCGAAGGATTTGGGAGTTGATGGGATGCCTGAGCCATTGCTCCTGGTGTCTGTGGCAGTTGCTGTCGTTGGGATGGGTCCACTGGGAAGAGGACAGCTTTCAACCGTTTCTTCAGCTCATCTTCGCTCGTTCCTGAGACAATGTATTCCTGAAGAAGACCGTTCCTCCAAGATGTTAGCCCAAGAGAAGCTATTAATACAACGATTTCCCTTACTTTATCGCAACAATTGTTGGCACTATATTGATTGGACAAAATGAGGCTAGAAACCCTGCTTCCTGAGAACCGGCAGCCAGTTTCAGTGCTATGCTGTTGGACGTTAACAATTGGGAAACCTGCAGGATGGTTAGCAACATCCCAGCAAAAGTTTTCATAATTGCAAACTTACTCCTTCGTCCCCAAGATATTCGTTCTCCCATTTAGCGCTTTCCTCTCCGTCATCTAATACCAGCTGTTAGGAGAAGTAGAATATTATAAATTGGGGGTAGTTTAATATGTATGTACAATACCTCGAACAAAGCATATCACCGGCTTTGCCTGCTCGACAGCGAGCGCAATGCCACTCTGTAAATCGCCGTTGTAGAACATGGTGAGCTGTCGACAATCCAACGGTTGCCGTCGTTGCAGGTTGACAAAGCGGAAAGCCGACTTGCGGGGATGCACGGACCACTCGGACTAGTTTCGTCACAGGGAATATCAAACTCGACGTCGATCTTCGAGATGTTCCTCACAGAGGGCACTTCTGCTGTCTGGGCCCATTGTCCCGCGCACGCTACAAGCTAGCCATGCTTCCACGTCGTAGGGACTGTTTTCCGAATCCCCGGTTCATCACAAACCCGTCTCTGCAGCAGGACCCCGTGGAAAGGCTCGGGTCGCACAAGTGAAACCGAAACCACCGACACTCGCGTGTTTCTATCCACATACTCCGTACGGAGTATCTTCTGCCCATTCTGAGTTTGGCCTGAAGATTAATTGCTTTTGTAATGCACCTCTTGCCTCTTTTCCATCATACTTGCGGATCTAGATCGCATTTCTAGCGAGGAGTTCCGGCCAGTGCCGGTAACCCTTCGTTAAATAAGCTCACCTCGTCTGGATAGCATCATTGATGATATCAATCCTGAGCCTGCGTCTTCACAACTCGAGCACATATTTGCCCACAAAAAGAATAATATCAAATTATCCAAATCAAATCATCCTAAATTCAGGTAATTCTGCTGTCTAAGAAAGCGAATGATGGGTTCAATAGACAGCCCAAATTTCCTCAATTATCCGGAAGCTAAGAAGGGGTAAGTGCCCGGATCCTCGCATTCAGACAGCCGCACCTACAATATTGTGTGGTAACATTACTATATAGGCCTGATATCTCGTATCACAATGATAGAAAACCGAACCCCGCGATGAGAGGAATAGTGGTGGTCATTGGGGCGTTTCTGTTAGTTAACTAGATACCAAAAGACGAAATATAATGAGGCTGATATGACTTTCAATAGCTTCAAATGGCTACCTTTCCTTCGAAAGTTGATTTGGTTCAATGCTGGGTTTGGCGTTTTGCGCCGTATTCGAGAGGACCTGGGCGACTATGAACCCAGGTTTGACCCGACCGTTATCCCCTTGCCTGACCCGGGGAATGCAGAACGAGAGAATGAGATTCTCCTCCACTCTGAAAGCCAGTCAACGTTGGAACGACAACATGGAAACTACTACTCGGTCACGGACTACCATAATATGTATATGTCAGGTGAACTGACACCAATTGCAGTTGCAAAAGCAATAATCCCACTGATCCGCAGAGATATCACGCCACCAGGAGAGCATTCATTAGCTTGGTTTGATACCAAAATTGACCTGGTTTTGGCTGCAGCAGAGGCTTCGACCCAACGGTATAAAAACAAGTGCCCGATTGGCTTGTTAGATGGCGTCCCCACAGCCGTCAAAGATGAGTATGACATTGATGGCTATAGGACTTGTCTAGGCTCTGCAAATGATTACACTAGTGCTGCACTGCCTGAAAAGTCAATCACTAGTTGGTGCGTGAGGCAACTGGAAGATGCTGGAGCTGTTATACTTGGGAAACTTGCCATGCATGAATTTGGTCTGGGTATCTATTGCTATTGTCCTCTGGTTATCTTTCTAGTAGCGCATGTTTCTCACTATATTCACAGACACATCCGGGAATAACCCCATCCACGGTACACCACGCAATCCCTTCAATAGTCAATACTACACCGGAGGCAGTTCTTCGGGCTCAGCATACGCTGTTAGCGCTGGCCTAATCCCGATCTCTCTAGGGAGTGACGGCGGCGGGAGTATCCGTATACCGTCCTCCTTCTGCTCCGTATACGGGTTAAAACCTACGCACAGCAGACTCTCTCACCGCCCAGGATGTAACCATTCCAATACTTGCGCAGTGAACGGCCCCATTGCTGCTGATATACGCTCTCTCGCACTTCTCTACCACGTTATCGGCACGCCGCACCCTTCGTCTCACTTCCCAACCCTCTCGCCGCCGCTGGCTCCTCCTATTCGTCCGAGGAATAAGGTCCTGGGCATTCCAGAAGCTTGGTTCTCCCAATCGACTCCGGCAATTCAACAACTCTGCCACTCACTCTTGGATAAGCTCGTTTCCGCGTGCGATTACACACTTATTCCGATAGAGATCCCCTACCTTAAAGAAGGGCAAGCTGCCCACGCCATGACAGTCCTCACGGACGCCGCTACCCTTCTTCCAGACACTGAAGGTCTGACTGCTGCGAATAAAATCATGATTGGTCTTGGCACCATCACCCCAGCGACGGATTTCTTGCTTGCTCAGAAACTTCGGCAGCTTCTTATGCAGCACCTCGCTTACCTGTGGAAAGAATACCCCGGGATGATCATTGTAACGCCTACCACGAGCTGTGCAGGGTGGCCGATTCGTTCCGAATCGGAACTAAAACATGGAATTAACGACGGAAATCAAACCTTAAAGACGATGGAATACGTTTGGATGGCCAATTTTACAGGTATCCCCGCCTTAAATGTTCCGGCAGGATTTGTGATTCCTGAAGGGACACCTGGCGCCGGCGAAGTGGCAGAAACGGACACGGTAGGCAAAGTCCCCGTTGGACTGATGGGGATGGGAGAATGGGCAAGTGAAGACAATTTACTACAATGGGGACTAGATATCGAAAAGGTTGGGGAGGAACGACTCTCGAGGCCGCCAATTTGGGTCGATGTGGTTGAAAAGGCGGTAGAAGTGATGAAGGATGAAGATATAGACATAATCGCGGCAAAGATGGATGCTAATTGAGTATGTGGGCAGAGTTGTCTTGTTCCAGATGCATCTTATCCATGGAGGACTTCATTCATTTAGTGCAGCTTTTGATTTCGAAGACACTTTTGAATATGTAACTACATAATGATACATACACTAAACACCAGCATACTTTTCATGGCAAGAGAAAAAAACCCTGCAAGAAAAGCCAATAACCGTAATAGTACAGAAAGGAAACACCTAATAAATATATTCGAGTTGGCATTTTTGACGTGCATATATGCATAATGGAAGACGAATCACCAATTTTCAATCCCAATTTCATGGTCCCAGGCTTCTTTCCACTTGTATAACACTGCTGTGTCAGTGTTCCAGAAGTTGCAGCAACCAAAAGCTTTTGACTGAACAAGCAAAGCCGATCGGTGAAATGCCCCCAAACTCCTTTAGAAAAGATAGAAAAGCCGGTGAACGATCCTTCGCCTTTACTTTGTTTCTTTTCTCTTCTCTCAGCTCTCTGATTTCCTTCAATTTGATCATCGCGAATTTTCATTTATTCAGGCGTTAATTCTTTCTAAAGCGGCGTCCACATTGCAAAGGGCCATATAATCCCCTGCGCCCTGTTCAATCCAAAAACCCAAATCATCAACTTCCGGATCTTCAGTGGTAACACTTCGCCAAACCCGGCCATCTCGCATTTGAAGGGTGGGGTTTTCAACATCGGCCGGTGCCTGTCGAGCCATATCCTCAATTTCCAAAAACACGCTGGCCTGAGGAGCAAGCACAAAGGTCCGTAGTTGCTTTCCGAACGAGCGAGAAATTTTATCGGTCCTGGACCAGAGCCTCTCGAACTCCGCGTCGGAAATTTCGCGTCGTTGACCAGGAAAAGCCGTGGCATTCCCAGTGTGGACAGCCAGATATAGCATTCGTAGAGACCTGAAATGGGACACAATGATCGAAATGATCACGTCGAGAGTAGGCCAGCCTACAAGTGTGTCTTCCTTCAACGGGGCTGGTCCATCCAGTAGAAACAGCTTCAAGCTCAACTCTAATGACGTGATTCTGTGCAGATGCCTTGAAGGCACAAGAGCCGGAAAACTACGCATGAGGAGCGTGCTGCTGGTATAAAAAGTATTGGCCCTGTAAAGCACGTCAATGCATTCGGCGTAGCTAATAGAAGCGCAAGTCAGCTGGTTCCCAAGTTGAAAAGTTCATTGCATTGCAGTAACTTGCATGGAACGCAACGGTTGAAAAAGGGGGTACATTTGTATAACAGTCGACATATCCCGCCTTTGACACGAGAAAGGTATTCAAAGGACTCTCGTCATTCTCCAGCGAAACCTCTTCGCTGGCAATCTTCGTCTCAGT
This sequence comes from Uncinocarpus reesii 1704, assembly GCF_000003515.1. Taxonomy (NCBI): domain Eukaryota; kingdom Fungi; phylum Ascomycota; class Eurotiomycetes; order Onygenales; family Onygenaceae; genus Uncinocarpus; species Uncinocarpus reesii. Next base: position 901,493 of record NW_003052500.1, on the reverse strand, counting down.
AGCCAAATCACGAGGCTAGGTGATAATCGCTGTTTCTCATGAAATCAAGGTTCAACCTCAAGAAGCAGGCTTGTCTCACGAGACTGAAGTGTAAGCTAGGATGGCGGGACGAAACCAAGGGCCTTGTGTAGAGCATTTCCACATGTATTGAAGCAAACGTGCCAACACAAAGGGGCTTCCAGTCGGAACTCACGCTTGTCGGCTAGTGAGCATAAAGCCCATGATACCCAGCGGGCATTTTCCAGACGGGAATAGCAAGGATTCAGCCCAATTTCGACGGCAGTGGTCCATCCAAGGGTCTTTGACCGGGTGTCGTCTGCACACAGAGCTCCACCAGTGCCAGAATTCCCGTTCCGTGCTATCGTCGCAATGATACTGGCTTTTGTATCCAAGGCTCATACCAACAGGATACATGCAGATGAACTTAGGTTGCAATTCCAAGTGAAGAATACGACCACCAAATGCGAATTCATAAATCAAATTGCGGAGCTCCGGAGGCAATTTAAACAAAGGGCTGTTAGCCACAGCCTTGGGGACAGGATCTGAAATTTCAGCAGTTCTTGAAAGCGAGGAAGAAACAGAACGCTGGTGCTTGGAAACGAGAGAAAGACTTGACAAAAACGCCGGCGCCTCAGGGGCTATGGGTTCTTCATAATGTTTGCGGCCGAATTTCGACTGAACCCATTCGCGAATTCGCGACGGCCCGTCCATTGTCGGTGTGCTTGCTCGAGGTTGAGAACTGTTGACACATGAAGTGGAAGATGATGAAGCCTGGGGGTGGCGGAGGAGCTTCAGTCGATGTCATCATTAAAAAAGGAGGCAAATGGCGCTAACTAGTTAGTCAGCCGAGGCTTGTTAGTCATCATCGCCGTTCTCATGAGACTGCGACGGAATATCAGGGTGGTCGAAGCACGGATTCACTGATTACATTCGTTTGGATTGGAACCCGTATTACGGCTTTCTGGGAGGCAGCCGCTTAGGTCCTTTTACAGATCTTGGAACTCTGCTATTTAGGCCTGTCCATATGTGCAGAAACAGATGAAATCGTCACTCTTCCTCCGGAGGAGTTTGATCTCCGCATTTTCACGTCCATCCCGCCATCGCAACTCCGATGGCCTTTCGAATGCTTGTTCACGGTGCTGGAGACAGCAGCGGCAGCAAGCCCGGCTTGCACATACTCCAGCAGATGATCCCAATTGGATCTCGGTTGCCGACAACCCATCGAAACCTGTGCGGACCGGCCAGAAACATGGCCCGGGCCTGATCATACTAGGTGTGCATTCAAAACTTTCAATTCATTGCTCGTGAGGCTGCATCGGATTGTGCTAATTTGGGATTGTGTATCTAGCTCTGATTCCCATCACTGCCTTTGCCCTTGGAACCTGGCAGGTGCAACGACTTGATTGGAAAACTAAGTTAATAACCACTTTTGAGGATCGCCTTCTTAAACCCCCGCTTCCTCTCCCACCAGCCGTCGATCCTGAAGCGATTTCCGAGTTCGATTATCGTCGCGTGTATGCCAAGGGCCATTTCAGGCATGACCAAGAAATGTTAATCGGCCCGCGGATGTACGAGGGTAAAGACGGGTACCTTGTTATCACCCCGCTGGAAAGAGGAGATGGGGAGAGCACAATTCTCATCAACCGTGGTTGGATCCCAAAATCGTTAGAGAATCAGAGGCAAAGACCGCAAGGCTTACCGCAGGGAGAAGTCGTTGTGGAAGGACTGCTTCGATCGCCGTGGAAGAAGAATATGTTCACCCCTGAAAATAAGCCAGAAGAGGGAAAGTTCTACTTTCCAGATGTAAAACAAATGGCTGAATTGACAGGAAGCCAGCCTATATGGATCGAAGAAACTATGGGTATGGTCTTCGTCGCGTGAAATTAACGTTCCTAGAGGAGCTGCTGATCGGCAATAGTACCGGAGCTGTTGGAACAGTATCGAAGGGAAGCGAACGGAATACCTATTGGTCGTGCTCCCGAGGTCAACCTCAGAAACAACCATACCCAGTATATTTTTACATGGTAAGAGAGAGATGCATCTTAAGTACCTATGCGCAAATATTTTGGTGTTTCCACGGCTAACACGTCAACTGCAGGTACGGGCTGTCCCTAGCCACAGCGGTGATGTTGTGGATGGTGGTTCGGAAAAAACCGAACGCGACCACCAGGAGAGTCCGGCAGAGTAAGAATTGGTAGAACGCGTCTCATTTATCTCTCCCCTCATTGTATCGTGACCCAATCCGAATGATGGGGTTTGTGACCCGTGGGTGGCTCTTCACTTTTTACCGAAGCGGATATCTTGAAGCAACTCTTTTGGCAAGTGTTTCTGCGCAAGGGAAAATACAGATGCGCCCTTGCCGATTTGCCGCTGTCTACATAACGTTAGTCGCTGTTCTATGGGTCTCCAGATGGGTCGAATATTACCTTCTCATGAGAGCTATGACGTCGGTTTCGTCTACTGTCTTGCGGTTGGAATGTTTGGAAAAGGCAGTCAAATCCTCGCTCGCCTGCTCAAAGAACCAATCCGTGGCCTGTTCGATTGCAGAAAGGGTCTCTTTCGATAGTCTTGTTTTGCCTCCGCTTCCTGTTCGAGCGAACCGAGTGGCTAATTTCTTGACAATTCCGCGGGGCAGACTCGGGATAGGAGTTCCATGCCGTGAAAGTTTCTGTTTATCTTGATCCTGTTGGAATGTTTGAGGCGCTTCGGCCTCTGGTGACGATTCGGGGACGGGACTTGAAGCCATCCTCGACATCTCTGGCGCTGCCAGCTCCAAACCTTCTGCTCCAAAGTCATCGCCAGACGAAAGAGAAGCATCATCAGCAATAGGCATTGTGGCATCCAAAAAGAAGTCCTCGTTTTCATTCTCGATGTGCTGAGGAGCATCTGGTGTTGGAAATGAAAAATTGAGGTCGAACCGCCGCAAATCCTCAGTCTCACCCCTTATGTAAATTAGAACAACATACCCTTAAAAATAAAAAAGGATCTATCTTACCCCGTGTCGAAAGTCGGCTCCTCTATAGTTACGTCAAGTTGGTCATCAACAAAGTTATCAGTTTGTTGCTCAGCAGTGAAATCTAAACCCTCTTCCGTATCCTCCAACCGAGTTGCGTCTCCGAAGTTTTCGCTGAATCTCGTACTCATCAAACTATATCTCGAAAGCGTTGCGAGATCTCGAGCGGCTCGTTCCCTTCGTGGCATTTCAATTGATCGCTGCGTAAAATCATCCTCGTCAGGCAGGACGGATAGTCGAGGAGGCGCAATTTCAGGGCTTCCGTCATCATCTTGCCCGGGAACAATCATTTCATCCATTGGTAGAGAAAGTCTAGGCCTCGGCATATCTGGCTCTTGGTCTACATCATCACTCTCTTCTCGCTCTAGTTCGTCTTCTGGCTCTGTCGTTGGGGAGGTTTTAATAACTTCGCTGGTGGGAGCAAGTGCTAAGGTTCATAATGTTCTGTCAGTGTATTTTCGCACTTGGGCATTCGAAGCGTTGTAAACATCGTATCCTGACCTTTGCCTAGATTCCTCAAAATGTCCAACGGCGTTTCTCTCTGAACCCGACCGCTCTTCCGCCGATCACGTCCAGGGGTATAGGCGGCCGCACGCCTTTGAAAGGCCTTTAGCGCATGCGGAGTAGCAGGTGCATGGCTACCACCTGGAATCACACCTGAAATTCTGGCGCCGGCAAGGCTACGGGAACTCCGACGTGACGAGACGCGGCTTGCGGAGAGCGACCTTCGAGGGCGTCCGGTTGGAGTGGTAGGGTCCCCGATCATCTCAGTCAATCGCTGTAGCTATTCAAGTGTTACAGAAGGTCAATCTGCAGTGGAGGAAATGGGGTACTCACGGTATTGTATGGTGTATTTTGAACAGGACTTGGTCCCGCTCCTGCGCTTCCACGCCGCCGTCGCGGAGCACCTTGCGGGGTTGTCCCGGTAGGTGTGGCCATTGGGTATCGCCAAACTAATCGGAAAAGCCAAACGGAATATTCTCAAAGCAACTTTGCTATATTAACAAAGCAGCTCGGCTTCCGCGCCGAATTCCCAGATCGCCAGTTTCACGGAATCCTCAACGCGTGCGCGGTGACGATGGCAGCTCCATTGGTCCGTGCGCGATGCCGTCCGATGACTAATCACAAATTTCGATCAAGGCACTGATGAAATGCGTTTTCACGATTGATATCCTTGGGCTTTTTCAAAAGGATTATTGAATATGGCTTCCTCTTTAATAGCAACATCTACGAAAGTGAAACGGAAAAGAGGACGAGAAAATGACGAAGATACGGCAGACAAGACCGTCCCTGTTACCACCAGCGCTGAACGAGCAAGACGCAAGCGGAAGAAACAAAAGAAAGCAAAGCAGCCCGCGGATGATGTGAAAGACGCAGACAAGAAGGATAGCATTGACGAGTCGATTGGCAAAATGGACGGGAAGCTTCTGGCAGACTACCTCGCGCAGAAGGCAAAGCGGCATAATAAAGATCTGACTGCCGTTGAGCTGGACGATATATACGTCCCTGGTATGTGGCAGCCGCGCTCTGATGTTACCATGTTTTGATTTATTTTTAAATAAATCACTTTGCGCTAAACTATGAGCGTTGTTGTGACACCCTATGGCTAACCTTTTCAAGATTATGCCTTCACCGACACGACGCTCTGGGAGTCACCTAGAACCCTTGAGAATCTACCGGCGTTCCTTAAAAAATACAGCCCGAAGAAGGGATCATTACTATCGCAAGCAGCAGAGGCTAATGGCAGCCCACATACCCTCCTGGTGACACTTGCTGGACTCCGAGCCGCGGACCTTACAAGGTACATACATTACCTGGCTTGACTAGAAACATAGCACATAACTAACTATTACAAGGGCATTGCGGCAATTTCAAAATCAAGACTGCGCTGTTGCTAAACTGTTTGCAAAGCATATCAAGCTCGCTGAATCTCAAGAATTTGTTAAAAAGACGAGGTTTGTATTTCCGAATGCGTTTACTTTGCAGGGAACTAAAAAGGTGCGGCAGGGTCGGCATAGGAATAGGCACACCGGTCCGTCTGAATGATCTTATTGATACAGGTATGTTATTCGCGCTCCTTTTCGCTTGAGAGCCTGCAGTCTAACCGGTTTATAGGGGCTCTGAACCTTGATTCCTTGAAGCGGATCGTGATAGACGGATCGTACATCGACCAAAAGAAACGAGGCATATTCGACATGAAAGACCTACATTTTCCATTGCTCAGACTGCTTAATCGTGCAGACTTACAGGATCGATATAAGTCGAAAGATGACAAAGTCGAAATATTAGTGTTTTGAGATGGGTACCAGTACGACATAGCCTAACTTTGGAGATAAGCCTCAATAACCGGTTCTGAGCGGATGGCTACTACTGGGCCCGCCGTTTTATCATGTGCACGTCGCGGCCTTCCGGAATTTTCGAGCTTCCCCGCGGCGCTTCGGCCTTGGAGCCATTTGGGGGCAGTCAGTCGCACCTGATGTGCGAATCCTTGCATTTATCGCCACGAATCAGCAAGGCGCATCTTGATACCTTACGGTATGCTAATCTGTAGCAAAGTATAGAGCTAAAAACCTTGCTACTGGCTCCGCTGCCCCAACAATCGTTGTTGGAACAGGTATGAAAAGCAATGGCCTGTATTCCGATGTGTGTGAATACTTACATGCATGTATGTACGGAGTATACATTCTTAACAATATGAATGGCCACTTCAGGAGAATGGATTATTTAAACTGCGCAGAAACACCAACCATCAATATTATTGGAATAAAGAATGCGAGTTCTCATTATCACTTTGTTTTGGCGAGTTTTATCTGGCTCATTCCGTTTAGTCTCCGGCTTGGTTAAGCGAAGGTTGAGCCACCGTCTAGTGCACAGACCGCTACGGGCACAATACCTATAGGGGCATGTATGGACGGAGTATGTACTACCAAATGAACCTCTACGTTTGGCCAATCCCTTCGAAGCAACATACGCTCTGCTCCGGTATTGCATGGATTGTAGCACCATTTCCCACTTGATGTTCAAAATTCTTTGTTACGGAGTTGCTGAGAAACCAGCAACGATGACCAAAGGGATCATGCTTTTCGCAATATAAGAAGCATGCGTCCAGCCAGATACCAGTTGCAAACCTTTTCCAGTGATCAGCTTTTCTGCTATTTTGTAGGCAAGTTGAATCCTTTTTGAGAGTCAGCTGAGATTCTGTTTGTCAACGCCCGCGTTAAATCCTCCTCTCGAGTTTACCTTATCGGTGCCAGTCAACATGAAATTCCTGTGGTTTACGCTTCTCTTCGTCAGCAGCGCGCAGTTTGCCATGGCTGGGAGCCCTGCGTCCCATTGTATCCGAGAGGGTTCGTCTTGTTTGAACCGGTTTTTCAAATGTTGTAAAGGGCGCTGTGTTAAATTTGGCGATAAAGGCGATAAAGTGAGTTGGATAGTATAAAAGTCTACAGACCTCCCATTAAGCTTCTCCTAACCACGGATGGATAGGTATGCCGGGACTTATAAGCGCTATGCTTCTTTTTCCATGCACCGAAAGAATCCTGGGTATTCCGGTTGTCCCTTATCGCTCTTGTTCTGACCGATCGTGACTCGAAATTTCGTTCTTCAGGCGTGTTTTCTCCGATTCTTAAAATTCTGTTGCTTGTTAAGATCAGGATTGCGGAACACAGCAGATGCACGAAGAGGATTATATAGGCAGGAAGACGATATCAGAAACCCGATGGGCTAGCTACATATATTCATGTATTGTACGGAGTACGGTAGAGGGATAATAACCGATTAGCCCAGATATGAAATTGAAAGTGTTTTGGTCTATTTGACTGAGGTAGAAGCGCTCAGGTGCATTGTTCCAACTGTAACGCTGCCCATCATACTCCGTGTTGACAAGGTTGGTGTGTGTCCTGTTGAGATGAACTTGTTATCAGTTTATCTAGTTAGCGCCCTCCAAGAGCCTTCACCGCTTTCAATGCATTTGGCAGAATAATTTCACGAAAAGTCAAATCTCATATGCAATTGGGTTTGGTTGCTCACCCACGGAGCCTCAGTGATTACTTAGCTGCTGCCTGGTCGCAAGTATATCTGCGACTCATCGCTGCGTATAACCTCTGGGTTTTACTCCGTACTTCCTCCAAAAGCCGAATCGATTTTACCTTCGAGGTCTCACGTCGAATCTACGAGCAGCGCAAACAAGAAAATAGACAATACCCACAATGGGCGATAAACGGAAACGCAGCGAAGCTGTGGAGGATGCTGTCGAAGTTGCTGATGTCAAAAAACTGAAGAAAAGTGCCGGCGATAAAACGAAGAAAGAAAGCAAGAAGGAGAAAAAACTCTCGAGGGATGAAGCCGCTGAACAAAATGGGATCACGGACGCGGAGCTGAAATCAGATAAGAAGTCGGAAAAGAAAACGAAAGACAAGAAAGACAAGAAAGAGAAGAAGGATAAAAAGAAAGAGAAACAAGAAAGGAAAGTCGTAGAGGACGGGACCACGCACAACGGGGTTGAGGCTACTACGAACGGGGAAGCAGAAAATAAAGAGGAAAAGAAGGAGAAGAAAGATAAAAAGAAGCAAGAAAGAAAGGAGAAGAAGGAGAAAAAAGAGAAGAAACGAGCCAAAGCCAACGGATGTGAAGAGGTGAAGCCAGAAGAACCGAATCCCACCGAAGCAACTTCAAATGGCCAGGACGAGCAACCTCAAGGAGAAGACGCGCAGCACGAGGGCGATGACCATATCCATCCCGACCAGAAGCAAGCCCGATTCGTTGTTTTCATCAGTGCGTATTCACTCGCTACGATATCCACTAGTTACTAACCTTTTTCGCTCAACAGGTAATCTCCCCTACAGCGCCAACCACGAGACCGTCTCCAAGCATTTCGCAAAACTCCAACCCATTCACATACGTGTTCCCACAGAACGAGACGGCAAGAAAGCCAGGGGTTTCGCATTCGTAGAGTTCGGCAATTATGATCGCATGAAGACATGTTTGAAGTTGTACCATCATACTATGTTCGACGACGGGAAATCGCCTGCAAGAAAGATTGGTATTGAGTTAACGTATGCCCTATTGGTCCCATTCCGGATATGTTGAAGCTGCTGATATATGTCACTTTAGCGCTGGCGGTGGGGGCTCCAAGTCGGAAACTCGTAAAGCAAGAATCGAGGAGAAGAACAAGAAACTTAACGAAGAGCGAGCGCGTGCGGTGAAGGAGGCTGCAAAGCGTAAGAGGGTTGAAGAGAAAAAGAAAGAGGCTGGCCAGCAAAATGATGAGACGGGCAATGACGGCGCTGAGGAAGCCCCTTATGGTGATTTACACCCCAGCCGAAGATTTTGGTTCCAATAGTGCGACTTGTGTTAAAGAGTTGATAAATTATGGGCGCATGGCGCGTTTGCTATATGTACCCAAGTTCTTATCACAGGAGTATACAGGGCGGGATTGATAGAGCCATCCAGTCCATGAACGGGAGAGGGAAAGCTTTCGGGATTATAACGCTGATTTGTACTCCACCATGCAATTGAAACGGTTGAAAAGTTGAAAACAACAAGGTCATGAAATTTGGCAAACGAAGTAATTCAAAAGGCTATGTAGGCAGATCATCAAGTTGTGCAAAGGCAAGCAAATGGCTATCAAATCAATAAAAAAGTCAACACTGACATTGATATGGACATTCAGAGGGTATGGAAACCGGGGCTCAGATTCAAAGACGGGAAAACTCGTGTACGAACGCTGGGGAATGGAAGTTTTTTAAGATTAGGTGTATACGCTCTCGAAATGGTACAGGAGCCATTCAATACATGCTCTTCCGGACAGGCCATGGTTTGCACGCACAAGTCAACGGTATCGAAGCACGCTTTGAAACGAGTAGCGGCGAGACTGGTTGTATATGTACTCTATTCACCCCGGGGTATCTGACATGTTTTGTAATGATCGATCACGTACAAATGACGGAAAAGGCCGATGCTCGCTGCGTCAGACTTCAAGAGGACTTTGTATCGAGCTAAGAGAAACGATTGGTCCGAATACAAGTTGGGTATCTACTACCAAGAATATGCAAGATCGTGGGTACGCTAAGGTTGAAGGTTTCGAAGTGGTAGGATTGAGATATTGTCTTAGCGCAGGGTTCCCTGAGAGAAAGCGTGTTAGAGTCCTTAGAGTATGCTACATCTCTTTGCCTTTGGCTTCGCTACGGGTCGGGGATTCAGAACAGCTCTGGATAATGTTAGCAAAATCGGTTACTAGCGACCATCCTCACAGGAGAAATATACCGAATTGCCTCATCAAAGACGCTCTTCAAGTTTCGTTGGGTCAAAGCGGAACATTCCAGGTACTTCTGGGCCCTGATTTCTTTTGCAACAGCCAAAGCCTGCTCGTAACTGACCGGTTCCATCTTCTTCGCACGAAGGTTGTCATTCGTGCCTTTATCGTCTCTTAAATCGAGTTTAGTACCGACGAGAATAATTGGAACACCAGGGGCATGATGCTCGATTTCCGGGTACCACTACATTTGAAACGAACATTAGACCCTGGGTAATACCAACCAGCCCTCAAATCTAACATGGACTTACTTTCGCCTTAACGTTATCGAATGATGGAGGGCTAACGATTGAGAAACAGATCAAGAAGACATCTGTTTGGGGGTAGGATAGTGGGCGCAGCCTATCGTAATCTTCCTGGCCTGCAGTGTCCCAGAGTCCAAGGCTAATTGGCTTACCATCCACCATAACACTTGCTGAGTAGTTGTCAAACCTGGGACAGTTTAGTATTAATATACAGCAAATATCGAAGCAGGGTTGCGCCATACACAGTTGGAATATATTCCCCAGGAAAGGCATTGGTGGTGTATGAAATCAGAAGGCAAGTCTGAGGCTTGTTAGTAAATGTTGGTTAATGTTGGTATTCCTGCACCTGCCTTGCCCACTGCACCATCACCGGTAACAACGCACTAAGAAGTAAACAAACTGTCAGAGGGGATATTCAAGTAGGTTAGGGTTTAGTCACAGGATGGCGACCAACCTTCAGAGACTGAGTAGCAGGTCCAGAAGCCATCTTTGTCACGTAATTTGGGAGCCTGTGTTGAGAATGCTTCCGGAATATAGGATATAGACGAACTTTGGAAGATGAGATTGGACCGACGAGAACGAGATGAAGAGGCTGTTAGAAGCTGTCCAGAGGCCTGACAACTCAAGCTCAGTCAGCACTGGTTTGTTTACCATACAAAATCAGGCAAAACTCAAGGTGACAATGAAAACTGACCTTTCCCTAGAGCTGAAACTTGGAAATTATTACTGAATATCAAAATGCGTTGCACTAGAGGGTGCGAGGATGAGTTTGGGGCGACCCTCTTCCAAGCGATAATCACAGAAGTCACAGAACCCGAAAGGCAGACTGCACAGCTTGAATTCGCTTGCTTTGAGTTCGCAAGTAGAACAGCAGCTAGCACTGAGGATCTAGCACTGCCAACAGCGTTTTCCGAGCTCTCGTTGATTATTTCCTTTGCAACCGACGGTTATCTCGGGTATGAGCCGCGGAGCCAGTCGTAGACGAAGTTAAAAACAAAGCAAGCAGCACAGCACAGAGAAAATATTGAGAGTGTGAATACGTCTGAAAGAAGTCTAACAGCGAAGGTCGTGAATCGTCGTCGAGAAGGGAGGTTGCCGGAGCTGTGGGAAGGGAGAGCGATCGGGATACGGGCACTGATCAGCGCGAACGGAGGTTCGAGCAGCAGGAGACGGAGGGAAAGATTGGGGCCTGATCCTGAGTTCGAGATGGTAGCAGGGCAATCTGGGTCCAGCAGATGGTTCTTCGCCCAAAAGCAACAGCAGCAGGATAGCGAGGAGTGAGAGGCACGATCCGCCCCAAGCAGCCAGGAGTTGACGATGGGGCATGCGAACTAGTCGACACCTCCGTCCTGGGCTTCTTGGCGGCAGCGTGCATTGATTGGTAAACAGGGGGCACTTGGCGCAGCGTCTCATCTCGATGCCCGCAGCCAATAACGCCCATGGTTACGCTCGGGATGCCTTACCAAGGTTCGTTCGAATCTTCGAACAGATGTCAAACCATTCTCACTGACAGGATTCTCTGAGGCCCAGGACCCTGTCGATGGTACGGAGCATCGTGACACCCCTTTCGGCCTGGCCGCCAGCTTCATCCTCTTCACCGCACGATTCTCTACAGATCTCGGGTTTCGACTAACAAAAATAGGGTGCCGCGGAAATATAAAGGTGGTGTGATACTCTATATATAGCAGAATGGGGGCCATGTGCTATTATTTTGAATTGATCAACCGCTGAGGCCGACGGGCCATCCTGCGCTAGGGCTCGCCCAGCTAACTGCTGCAGCCCTATTCGTGCCATCCTGGGGCGAGTCACCTGTCACTCTTCAGGGAGGACAGAAAATCCCAGCCTGGAGGACCTCGCTGTGGCGAGTTTGCAAGACTATTGGTCGTGAAGCATGGCCTGTGTTCACTGGATTGCACAAAATACGGCGAGCTGCAAACGGGGTTAAGAGCCTTTGCCGTTTGGATACACAGCTCTGGCCCTCTGGGGAAAGCTCGCAAAGATACTTGCGGGGGTCTCGAATCGAGATAACGATAGACCTAGACATTACTCTGTATACCATTTCTAATCTCCTTTCTCTGGTGATTTTATCTCAGGTAATACCGTGAATATCCGGCCTAATTTGCCTAGCATTTCATTCTTTTACCTCTTCTCCCCGTTTCTCTCCCAGTTATTCATTCTCAAGTGAGCTCAGATAGTTCCAGGATAGCCCCGGCAGTTAATCGCTCCCGAAAAACCTCTTGCCTGCTCCGATGAGCTGCCATCTTTTTTGGACTTTATAGCTTGGATGGTCTACCCTCAAACCCGGTGACAAAGTTGCAGATTTTCAAGTCTGTCGGTGCAGCTAACAATGGTGTGACTTTGCCGATCATCGCCTTGAAGTATTCCGTGCCGCCATGGACCTTGAGAGCGCCGGCGTCCGCATATCTAACAATGCCATTCTGGTTAGGTTCCGGGTGTACACTAAACGGAGTGCAAGTCGTCGCTCAATATCCAAAACGCAACACGTACTTCTCGACGGCGATGAGCTCGTTTCCTTTCTTAGGCCTTAGCAAATAGAACCTTAAGGTATTTGGCTCCTTCTTGTGGATGTTCGCGGCGGACTCAGCAAGAATCTTTGCAACCTATGCGGATTGGTTCCCGTCAGAGAGATAAACGCGGTGGGCGCTTTCCAGACTCACATCGTCTATTTTATCGGCCTTTGGTTTGAAAGTGGCAACAACATGGATCTCTTTAGAAGCCATTGTTAAGAATGGTATGCTTGGGAGGAAGCTATATGAGGATGGGTTGTATATGTATTCGCACAGCCAACTTATAAATACGCATTCCTCTTTGCCAGACCTAGGTTCAAGGAGGTTCGCCCAGCACTATCGGTTACGGAGAGCTCTGGAAGGGTTGTGGGGGTGTTCCGCCAACCAGCGAGTCCCGATGAGCTCAACCGCGGCATCATGTCCGTTCGCTCTCGAAACCAATCCGAGCTCAACACAAATACGGATGTCTAGCCTCAAGGAGTCTATGAGTGATCAGACATATGCTAGGCTTCTAGCTAAAAGTTAGAATAAATGCGGGATGCCAATAAATTCGCTGATACGCCAAAATCTTATCCATCGATAGGTTCTAGTTTATGAACGGGTCCGCATAGCGCAAAGAATTGATGTTGAGCGGTCAATTCGAACAAAGCCCCAAAGGGCTACTTTGAAGCCGTACCATTAATAGGTCGGCACAAATCACCTCAATCAATTCTATAAGTTGGCAGTTGGCAATTTGCAGCCCTTTCACGAGGGAACAATGGAGTTTGATGCCACCGGTGCATGAAGCTAAGCACGGAAAATCAGGTCTTGAAAGCGGAGCAAACTCGACAACGTCCGACTGTCACGAACCTTGGCTAGCCTCGATTTAAATCGCAGGACTCTGGTATCATGATACATTCATATCCGTACAATAAAACGGTTAGTGAGTTGACAATTGGGCCAACCGTGGACTTCAGGAGCTTCGATTCAGGTTTGCACGAATGAGGCGCCGATTGGAGATTCCGGGGCAGCCAGCGCAATACATTCGCCCAGCAATCCTACTACAAATGCTGCGGGGCGCCATGCTTGATAACAGGCGTTTCAGCGCCCATCAACTAGTCTAAAAGCTAGTAGGATATCGAGTCGTTCCCCCCCACACCATGTTTTGGCAGTGTCAGGAAGTAGATCGGGTGGTTTGCTGGGAGAAGTGGTTGGTCCACTTCAAGTTTTCAAGGGTCAGTATTTGCAAAGCAGGATTAGTCAAGATAGCCTAGAATAAAAGCCAAAGTTGCCATTGTTAAATGACAGGATCTGTCAAATTAATGATCTCAATCATAGCTGTGCTGACTAGGTGAAGGCAAGATGAAATCAACAGTGAGAACTGGCTGCCTTGTTGGTCAGTGCTGTTCGCCGTACAAAACCACATGCCACCAAACTGTCAACTTAATCTCGCATCAACGGTCAGATCAGCTCACAACGCCAATGCTTGCTTCACGCTGCGCCGAGGATTTTTGCTCTGTAGAGCTCATATTAGCAGCGCGTGGACGACATCATCACCATGGCTGACCCAACAGTCAATGAAAGCCCGGAACTAACTCCAACGGCGGAGGTGCATTCTCCCCATTCGCCGCAGAACAAGGACGCTGAAGCGCCGCAGGTTGTGCCAGTCAATCAAGAGGAAAAAGAGAAACTGGACAAAGTGATCCAATCTGATGTATGCACGTGCCGAACTTGCAGATATACCAGCGCATTATCCTAACAAGTAAACCACAGATTGGCGTCTTGACTCTTTTGAACAGGTTGAAACAAAGCATTTCATCTGCGCGGGTAATTTCTCCTTTGCAGCAATTGATCGCTTGAGAGGCGTACTAATCCTTTTTTTGACTATAGGATTTTGCAACCTTCCTCCGTAAGCGATCGATTCTTGAAGAAGACCATGCTCAGGGACTCAAGAAGCTTGCCCGTGCCATGCACGATTCCTCGATACGGCCGGACAATCGCCAAGGTAGTTTTGCGAAAAGCTACGATGAGATGAACAAGATACACGATCGCATGGCAGATCATGGGCTCCAATTTTCCGTTTCCCTTCATCAAATGTCGGAGGATTTGAATGAATTGGCAGCCAACATGGAACGAGGCCGAAAGCATTGGAAACAGAATGGTCTGAATGCGGAGAAAAGGGTCCAGGAAGCTGAGGCGGCAGCTGAGAAAGCAAAAGCCAAATATGACAACCTTGCAGAGCAATATGACCGTGCTAAAACCGGCGACCGCCAACCCGGGAAATTTGGACTGAAGGGACCCAAGTCTGCTGCACAACATGAGGAGGACTTGCTCCGCAAAGTTCAACATGGAGACACGGATTATTCAAATAAGGTACAAGCTGCGCAGACGCAGAAACAAGAGCTTGTTGCCACTCTCAGGCCGCAAGCCACACGTGCCCTTCAAGACTTGATCAACGAATGTGACTCTGCACTAGCACTCCAAATGCAAAAGTTTGGTAAGGTCGTCCCCTTCACGATATATGGAGCCACGCTAATTATTTTACTCACAGCCTCGTTCAGCGAGAGGCTTTTGCTTGGTAGCGGTTTATCAGTGAGCCCCTTGAGGCATCAAGCCAACGACAATGCACCCGTACCAAAGAGTCTTCGTGAAGCCGCCCGTCAGGTTGATAACGAGCGAGATTTCAAGGATTATATCCTAAGCCATGCATCTAAGGCTAACTCGAGTTCTACAACAATCAGATATGAGCGCCACCCAGTAAGCGAGCATTCAACCCCGTTTTCAAGAAAAATACGGTACTGATGTTTAGACTCTTACTACATCTCAAAATCCAAGTGCCCATCCAAAAAGGCAATCCCTGAGTATCAATACTGCGCCAACGCCAACTCCTCAAACCGCAGCACAGGCTTTTGCTCAAATGACGCCTCATAACGCTCCCCAGCTTCACCATGCTCAACCACCCCGTCCTCCTCCCCCTCCAACATTCCAACACCCCCATCAGGAGACTTTCTTTACGCAGCCGACGCCGCAACACCACTCTCCTGCACCCTATCCAACTACTACTCCGTATCCTCAGCATTATCCTCCCCCCCAGCCGCGTCCATCACATAGTTTTGACCGTCAGGTAACCGCGCCGGGCCCTGCATCTGCCAATAATGCGGCTCAACACTCAGATTTACCCCCGTTGAACCCGGTTTTTGGAGTTAGCTTGGAGGATTTGTTCCGAAGGGATGCCACTGCGATCCCAATGATCGTGTACCAGTGCATTCAAGCGGTTGAGCTTTTTGGTTTAAATGTGGAAGGGATCTACCGACTTTCGGGGAACACCATGCACATACAGCGGATGAAAGCAATGTTTGATAATGGTGCGTATTTTTACCTAAAAGTCTATCTACTTCGTATGCTTCCTATACTTATTTCACCCGCAGACTCGAGGCAAGTCGATTTTACGAACCCTGAGAACTTCCATCACGATGTCAATAGTGTAGCCGGTCTTTTGAAGCAATTCTTTCGGGAGCTACCTGATCCACTGTTTACAAACGAACGCTATCAGGATTTTATAAATGCCGCTCGTAAGTGATTAGGGAGCTTCGTTCTAAGACACCAGTATACTGAATTTCTTAATAGGCAAGGACGATGATACGCAACGTCGAGACACTTTACATGCCCTTATCAATAGTCTTCCGGACCCAAATTATGCCACTCTACGAGCACTGATCTTGGTATTTATCTTTCATAATCATTTGTTTTTAATCTTCTTTCACTGATTTATCGTCTTCCAGCACCTGAATCATGTGCAAGAACGAGCATCCGAAAATAGAATGAATGCGGGCAATATTGCCATCAGCTTTGGGTAAGTATAAAGCACCTGTTGGTTAACTACACTCACTATTTTGCCTATACTAATAAATACTCGACAGCCTAACGCTTATGGGCTCCAATGCTGGCCACAGCATCGCTGATTCCGGATGGCAGGCGCGAGTAATCGAAACCGTCTTGCAAAATACGTTTCAAATCTTTGACGATGATTAGACGAGTATCATATGTCTTCTTCGCCCCCTTGGGAAGTTTCAGATACAGAACCTTCGCCATACAGTACGGCGATTGTGATTTTTATCCTTTTGGCTCAACAATATCCGTGTGAACTTGGGATTGGCACAATCATTTTGTATTAATTAACTCTTTTAATGATTTTGCGGCATCCATCTGCTGGGATTTCACTCTACAACATGGAATTTGGAAACTTAGTCGTGGATATAATTCATTTTTGGCCGCTGGGCTACGTTCTCGTCATTGATATTACTTCTTGTCTTATCAATCATGCAAGGCCTTTTAATCCGGGTCTGGGTCCTAGCTCATGCAGAAAACTCAATCTCGCGATTCCAAGCAAATGCCATGGATGATGGCTTGCTTTTAGATCCACTCCCACGCTGTTCTTCGCCCGCAAATGCAGGGAGTGAAGCATGATCATTGGATGATTGACCACAATCCTCTTTCACTGTTGGACTCGGCCTTTAAAACTATCCACATGACAAGTGAGAGCCATGTGTTTTCAGGAATTTTGGTATGGACATTGCTTATTAGTTGAAGCTTAGTTGGATTTGACCTCATATCACTGGCCTGGATCTCGCAACAGGTGGATGCGGTTCAGGTAAAATTTCTCCGCAATCAACCACGACAAGAGACAAAAGAAAATATAAAATCCTGACGGTGGGATAAATAACCACAGCGTGCCATCCGGTTTTCGGGTTTCCTTTCTCGTCTTCGTCTTTCTAGCGGAACCAAGTGGATGTTCCAGCACCTCATCTCTGTTTGTCCTATTACTTGCTTTAAATTTCGAATCTCAGAAGGGCTTTCTCCAAGCTTAGAGCGCGCATCTGCAGACATGGGCCAACCTTCCTTTCAGGCGTCGAACGCCCTGATATATCTGACCTACGGAGCTTTTCTGTACGCCTTTTGCCCCCTTAATTTAGAAAAAGCACTCCAGCTAACATCTGCCACAAGCGTCGTCGGTCTCTATATTGCCTACTTGCTGCGCAAGCAGACAAAAGGCCAATTTCTGTCCAGTAATGGAACGCAAAAGGGTTAGAATTTAACAAGCCACGAGCTAGCGCTGAAACTCGTCCTTCCTTGCCTAAGGCTATGATTTTTCTATTTTTTGTGGGTTTGCTAATACATGTCGGGCGGTCTTTTGCCCATCTGAGTTGGTTTAGCTCTGCCTCTTGCTTTGAACTTCATCGCTTCGGGTGAGTTGTTGAATGCATGGGCGAGGAGCCCAACTCTTTCTTCTCCCGAATGAGAAGCGGCAGCCGCATAGGTTTATCGAATTTCTATCTGTCAGACCTCCGGGAGATGTCATCTGTTTTCCGCCTGGTTTCGGAACACATCAAATCACGAGCATGTCCATAGCTCGCTGTGTCGCCCACAATAAACCCAGAAAGCCTAAAACTAGACATGAATAGTTGGCGCAGCATAGAACAGGTTCGTATCAGAGAGTTCACTTCAGCATATGTTGCTCTGGGCGTCTGTCTACGAGGGCTGCGAGCGCAACCTGGTTATAAACTTGCGTTGCGTTCGCTCTTTCAGCCGATGGCTCCAGAGCGGCTTCTGCTGCGGCAACACTACGGGCGCTGATTGTGGCACTGAATGACTGGACGATCCACCTCTTGAAAGCTTCCCATGTTTTTCTGGAGAGATCCCTACACCTTTAGTGCGGGCATGATGCTGAGATTGTACCGTTGAACACTCGATCAAGTTAATGCTTGCGTGAGAAACGTGCTGCCGCTTCTCCCCTCCCCTTTGGTTTCAAAACGTTTATAATTGAAGTATAGAATTTGCTGATTGCAGGGTTTCTTTTACCGATTTCATAATGTGTAGGTCTCGGATCCGGTATTCTTTTCACTTATCCCGAAATTGCCACTATTGCTGGTGTTCAGGGTCTAGTTGTTTACGGATTATCTTCTTCATTGCCGCTTTTGGCTTTTGGATACCTTGGACCAATTATTCGGAAAAAATGCCCGGAAGGCTTCGTTTTGACGGAATGG
Source organism: Uncinocarpus reesii 1704 (assembly GCF_000003515.1). NCBI lineage: Eukaryota > Fungi > Ascomycota > Eurotiomycetes > Onygenales > Onygenaceae > Uncinocarpus > Uncinocarpus reesii. The sequence continues at coordinate 883,371 of NW_003052500.1, read as the reverse complement.
ACAAGGCAGAGATATGGGGTCGCTGCTGCGATGTATCTGAGCCTTCTCACGTAAGTGCGCATTCCATTATGTCGAGGATAATAAATCTCCCTAACAGATAGATAGACTTATTACGCTCTTCCTCTACATGGTGGCCGAACTGTCCGCCTTGCAGCAGATTGTCAATGCGCTTACGGGACTGAATGGGCTGCCAGCAGTGATCGTGCAAGTTGTAGTAACTACCATTTACACGTCCCTGGGTGGTTTCAAAGTCTCATTCATGACGGACAATATCCAAGGGGCAATGGTCGTCGGCCTTATCATTATTGGAGTCATTACAGTTGGGACGAAGACTCAAATCAACCGCTCTCTCATCGACTCATCCGGGCTCTTGGAGCCCTCGTTACTCGGCTGGCAACTTATTTATATTCTCCCAGTCGCAATTTTGACCAACGACTTCTTTCTCTCCAATTTTTGGCTCCGCACCTTCGCTTCAAAGACAGATCGAGATCTACGCATTGGCGTCTCTATCGCAAGTTTCACCGTCCTGTGTATTCTGGTTCTTGTTGGAAGCACTGGTCTTCTGGCAGCCTGGTCTGGCGCATGGCCCGGAGACCCGCCGCAGTCCGGTTCCATTGCGTTCTTCCTTCTCCTGGAGAAGCTACCTGGCTGGGTCGTCGGAATTGTTTTGGTCATGACTGTTGCGCTAAGCACAGCTGCTTTCGACAGCCTTCAGTCTGCCATGGTCAGCACAGCCAGTAATGACTTATTTCGCAACAAACTATCCCTGATCTACATCCGGATCGGTGTGGTTCTGTGCATAGTCCCTGTGGTGGTGGTCGCTCTGAAATCACCCAGTGTACTGCAAATTTTCTTGATTTCGGATCTTGTCTCTGCATCTGCGATCCCAGTCTTAGTCATCAGTCTTTGGGATAAGTGTTATTTCTGGAAGGGCTCCGAAGTCATTGCTGGAGGTCTGGGAGGCATTCTTTCTATCTTCATCTTCGGAACCATATACTATGGAAGTGCCTACGAAGGTGGCCGTTTGATCTTGTTGGAAAACGGCCTGTATGCGGACGATTGGAGCGTTTTTGGTGCGTATCTATTGTCCCCCTGATTATAACATGGCCAAACGCTGACATACGTCATAGGTGCCTTCGTCGCTGCGCCCGTTGGAGGCTTTATCTTTGCCCTCATTGCATTCGCATTGCGTATAGCATACCAGTTCGTCGTCTCTAAAGTCCGGGGCGAACACTTTGATGCGTTCGATAAACCGATCAAGCCAGTGCGAACGACGAGCCAAGTCGATGACCCCATTCGCCCTGTGGGTAATGCCCGGGACGAAGAGGATGGTAAACAAAATGATAGCCCCGCTGTTGAGGCTGATAGAGGAGATGATAAATGGTGGAAGTTGTGGTAGTCAGCGATTGCGGTTATGCATGCGCATTGACGGCGACCGGCGAGCAACTATGCCATAACTAAGCCTTTGAATTGCAGCTAAAACAAAAGTGCGGAATATTGGTAACCATAGTCCAGCCTACTGGCTGGGGGTTATTGCTTTGAAATAATTGATGACAAGTTTCTGGTGTTTGCAGCGGCTCATTTCTGTCAATGCTCTTGATGCTATCTCGACTCAGGCGGTATCATTTTAATAAGTTGAGGAATCGCCCCGTCTTTTCGCTTGCTATATTCCAAAACAAAGCAGATATAATACATGTTACATACCTAGCCACCTAGGCATTCTTCAAAAATTCTCCTACTTCCCCACAAACCGTTCCCGTTCCATCATCAAATGAAGCGGAAATCCACAAAGTCGGATCACTACTTAAACTTCATAGTCAACATCTCAATCCGGTCCTTCATCGACAACCCTTGCGCAAACATAGGATCTGTCTCTAAATCTTCCGGTGTTGTCTCTTCCGCCAAACCCCACACTTTCCAGTCGCCGTCTTCCCCATTGACCATAAATCTTTGCAGCACAATATACTCTGTACAATCCTGCTGCTTCTCAACGTTCTGTTCCTCCCCAGTGCCCGGTGTCACCAACGACTGTTTGCTCTGTATTCTGATCACAGCCTGTCGAATACCAAAGCCTTTAGCCTCGGGAAGTGCAGCACCACGGTCCGAAACAACTTGAGCGCCGGAAAAGGTGGGTGCAAAGGGAAACTTTTTGTAGGAATGAAGAGTCCAAAGAAGGCGGGGGGTGGTACGTGGACGGCGAGAAATGCGGGCTGCGAAGTTTTGATGAATGCCCTGACAGCAAATTTGTTTAAGAAGACCGACGTCACCACTGTATGCGATTGATGCAACGTTAATCAAACTACCACCGTAGAAAAACGAGGCAAAGGTAGCGAAGTAACCTACTTTGCAAAGGCGGTGTACATCTGTTTATGTAGATCGAGCGCTCGACGCTTTCGTTCTCGTAGTCTCAGCGGGAGACCTTTATTTACAAATTTACAAAAAGATAATATGCTAGTAATAACCAAAAGTTATTAGCTTGACTTCCACCTTAAAACTCGCTGAAAGAGAAGCATGAGCAATGGAAATACCTGATAAAATTCATAACCTTCATCTTCAACGTCATCCACTCCATTCTTAATCTCAGTTTGGGATCTTTGAATATCGAAGGCATATTCCGCCACACAGGCCTAATGAATGTGCCTGGTAATAGTCCTACATCGTCTGGCAGCATCTCCCGGCTAGCTCCGCTCATACTCTGCTTGACACGGTTTTTCATGCTCATCTGCGGTGGAATGCGAGGCTTTATGGCCTGAACACCCCCTTGCATCCCCGCATGTTGATTTCGGGAGGAAGAAAATGGCCTCAGCAAACATCGGGGCTCCAGGGGAGAGGGAGCTCTGGGGAATGCGGAGCGGGCGAAGGACGAGGAGACGGATCTGGGGAGGTAGAGGGCGGGATTCATGGCTGCGGGGGGTATTGGGTATCAGTTTCGATTCTTTAAAGTAATTGGCCTCCTTGCGAGCCTTTCGAAAGGCGGGAACGTCGTCGTCCTCGTCTCAATCTTTTCGACTTCGCATTTCTATCAAAATCGTGAATCTTATATAAGCAAAGCTATTCGGATTAATGATAAACCGATAAGCTATTTACACTAGTCTAAAATAGGGAAGGTCGGCTACTTAATAAGAGAAGGCCGTTTATTAGTCATCATATCCGCCGAGTTCGCCTTCGCTGCAGAAAATCGCAAAATGAAACCCGGAGGAAAAAGAATGCAAGGGATTCTTGGGAAAGCTGGGGAAGCGTGATGGTATTGCTGCGAGTGTGATTAAGCCGGCCATGAACTGACGTCTGCGTGCCATTGCGTCGGAACCTCTTTCACTGTCCATGGAAACCAGCTCCATCGTGTTCGAGATCATTACTATCAGACTTCATCGGATGTCCGAACATACCCAAAAGTCGCGATACGGTCCTTGGTCCTTGGTCCACGACGCCAGAGTGAACTGAATATCGCTAGACTTATTACGTATTTTATTGATTCTTCTTCCGGAGCCGATTTTGCACAACTGTAGACAAGTACACCTCCGTAATGAGATGGAGCTGCAAGCTAACCTCCAAGTGAGAGAGCATTGCAGCTAGAACAAGATCCTTGGGCTAGTGGCCGCTAGGAACTGCGTTTAATTGCGCTTTTCTGAGGGAGTTGCATCGTACTTTCTGAGCAACTAGCTGCAGTCGCGCCCAAGATCGCAAGCTCCCTCGAAACCAAATCTCCTTCTCCCATCCGCAGTGGCGCTTCATGCTCAACTGAACCCTCCGCCTCCAAACCCAGCTCCTGAATTCGCCATCAGTCCTTGATAGGCTTCGTCTATCAGCCAGCTAGAGATAAACTACAGAAACCTCAAAGAAGAGAAGAACTCTCCAAGACTGGCTCCCCTCCACCCCCGACGCCGCCTCCCCCCCTTCCTCTCGCCATGGCTCCTCCTCTCAAGCTCTCCTCCGCCATACCGCAATCCTGAGTAACCTTCTCGACCCCAATCTCCTCCCTCCTCCTCCTTCTCCCTCCAATGCCTCCTCCAAGGCCTCCGCCCGTACCCCGTCACCGCAATCCGTGACCACGAACCCCCTACATCCCCGTGTCGCAGTGATTCTGGGCGTCGATCGTTGCTGGTACCTCCCGCTGCTGATTTGTCGAGCTTTAAGTATCGTGCCAGCAGCATGGTGGGGTTTGCGTTGTGCGTTTACATTTTTGGCGGAACTGTTGAGGATTGAGCCGAATCTATGGAGGCAGCCGGAGGGCGACGGGGCTGGCGGGGCGGGAGGATGGACTGCGGCCATAGTCAAGGGGACAGCGGCAACGGTGGCTGCCGTGGATTGGGATGCTGATCGGAGATTTAGGGTGACAGAGGTTGCTCTCGCAATTATTTGGGTATGTCTTTCAAGCCGATTCTGCGCTGGACATCCTGCTAACGAGCTCCGCTGCAGTGCTTTTCTTCCGCATATTTATCTTACTTTTTTGCTGATTGTCTAATGTCCCGATGGTGCGTATACACCAGACATTGTTCCTACTACTCTCTGATTAATCAATCGGCGCAGGCTCCTTAATTATACGCCCTTGGCTGTCGTAATCCGCCTCCTCACCACGAACGGTCTCCTCGCATATATCACTTCCTGGATCCTCCATCTTTCCGGTGCATCATCCGACCCGCGTCTACTTCTTCCCGCCTGGATATCTATTACTTCTGTTCGTCCCCATTTCTACCGTCCTTCGATTTCTTCTTAAACTAACATAAAGACGCGCTCTAGATTCTCACACTGCTCTACCACCTCACCCAACGCAAAATCAACATCAAGAAAGAAACGGCAGCCTCTCTATCCGTATTCTCCATTGCCAGTTTCATAAGCATGTGTTCGTTACTTCTACAGCTTCACCTCTCGCGAGAAAACGAGCTAGAACTGCCTCTGCTCGTTATGAGCAAAAAGCTCTGGAAAGTCGTTGCAGAGAAAATGGTTGTTGTTGAGCACTTGCGTGGCACCGCGCCTCATGGTTAACTTGCAACTACTTTTCCTTTTTTTGTATGGGGTCATCCCTTTTTTAAGCTCCCTCGATGCTGTTTTCTTCGTTCTTCTACGTTTTACATTCCATGTTTGTTTGTATGATAAAGCATGAAGCCCGCATATTTATAGTTTTAAGTCGAGGTTCCACGAGAACGACAATGAATGCACAAAGCATAGTAGATTCATCAATACCATTAATTGCTGATTAGGCCATAAAACTAGTGAACTTAAAAGTCAAACAGTTCTGGGGAGGATGGTTGCATTGGACCGAAAGTTGACAGGCAGTCAAGCGAGTCCTCCCCATTTGTAATCGCAGCAAATTCCGAAACAACCTGATTACCACCAACAATTTGGGCAGTTGAATGACGAACAGATAGGACAAGGCAGTTCGTAAAGCATACCATCTGAAACGTCGCCCAACGTAGGAACAATAAAAATAACCTATCTAATGCATCCATGGGTATCTATTCGACGCCACACCTCGCCGTCGCCCATCACCGAAATATTTCTTCTTTCTGTGGTCGCACCGCGTATCCGCTGACCGCGAGGAAGTATAAATCGTCTGACGCCTGTTTTTGAAGAGAGCTCACGTCTATCGGATAGACAAGGACATCATAGGCAGACAAAGATGATCCAACCATATAACATATTTGACGGCGATATGACTTTGCCAACTCTCATTGGCGTAGGCTTGTACGAAGACGACGAGGGGACGTGAAGCTTGACTTAGAAACCATGGACCTTGATGGTCTTGGAGTCAAGCTCAAGCCCTTCTTTCTTGTCGGTTAAGAATTCTTGGACATCTTTGCGTTGATCCCCTTGGAGCTGGATCACTTCGCCCATCTCAGTGTCGTTCACGATGGTGCCATTGCAAGCTAGACACGAAAAAGATTATTAGTGAGTGGAGATGCAAAATCAGCGACGCTAGTCCATACCGAATTTTTTCTTGATGACCTTAAGGATCTTTTTCTGGTCGAACTTTTTCGGGAGACCTTGGACAGTGGTCAAAGTCTTACGACCATTGCGCTCTGTGATAAAGAGTGACGTGTTAGTGCCAAGCATTCAACTAGGACGACAGAGGAGCGAGACAGCAAGGGAGGAAGGGAGAAGTGCATACGTTGTATCCGTATATGGATATAATTTTGAGACTGTTTAGTATCGCCGGTATCTTCGTCAGCTTCGGCGAAGGGGTCTGTATGCGAGATGGTGGTTAGTCTTTCTATCGTGGAATGCATCGTCAAGCCACACGCACAACTACCCCGCTCAAGGGGGAGGAGCTTCAAAAACCGACATCACGCGACACAATACTTCTCGCGCTGCAAGAGGGTATGTAGGCAGCTTGATATCGTTTATCAAGATGTGCCCCCATAGCTTTTGAACATGCAGCAAAGCCTGTTGCGTAGCATAATGCGGCTCCCCGGGAGGGCGAGAGTGGCGGTAGACAAGGAGTCAACTTACCAAAGGTCTTGAGGTTTTCGATTGACATAAACTCAGTTGTTTTCACGAACCGCTCTAAGAAGTGGTGTATAATAAAACGTAGGTTGGAGATGTGCAAGAACTGCTATCAAGACTGAGCTGCAAAGACGGAGTGGAGTTGATGAGATTGAGACTGACGATGATGGAGAAAGGAAGAAGGTTGGGCTTCTTTTAAAGTTGGCGAAGAGCGCAGGGGAGGCGAGGGCTGCCGAAAGGGGGAAAGCGCCACTTCAAATCTCTGCCCCCATGACTAAGCAGGGCTGGGTGTGGTCTTGGCGTAACTAATTGATGAAACTCTAATCTAGTTGCGTGGCGACGGATGATAACCTTTGTTGCTCTTGTAGTGATTGCAGCTCTATTACAGTGATCTATAATCGCTCCTCTTCATGCATTTCGATCGCCTTGATATGCTTGCGATATGGACTCTGGCCCTAACTTCCCATTGCCTCCATCCGAGCCTGCCGTTTAAAATCTAGATACCTCGCAGCATAATCGTTCGCCAACGCCAGATCCCCAGATAGATGCATCAGGGTAGCTTTCTTTGCCGTCATCTCACACTGGCCATTCAGGTTCCCCACCTTTGAATACTCCGCAAACGCGCAATCAATGAATTCCGATGCCTTTGCTATATATTCTTTTTGCCGTACCATATCCTGCTTGGTTCGGCCGGCCAGCCCCATATTTGCATCCACAAGTAAGGAGTACGTGCGAGCGGCTAACACGGAGTCGTCGCCTTCCAGCACTTGAGGCATGATACTCTCTAGGGTATCTACTGCGGCTTCGAATTCCCGGAATACCATCAGAATGACGGCAAGATTCCCGAGCGCCTCCCACAGACCGGGCAGCACTCGAGACCGATATGCTATGCTAGCTGCCCGCATAACAAGAGAAAATGCGCGTTCGGGCTGGTCCGTCTTTTGGAATATCTGTGCTTTCAGATTCAAGAGCTTAATCTGAAGTGCAACATCAAAAAGACCTTGCTGCGTTGATTTTGCAATGTTTTCAATCAGCTTTAGGGCGGCGCTATAATCTCCTTTGCAGATAAGAAATTCTACCTCCGATAACGACAAAGCTGCTGTGTGTTCGGGTTCGTTGACTACACAAGCTCGAAGCTGGGTAACTAGGTGTTCTGCAGCCACTTTGTTGTCTCTACTTCAAGTCAGTTACCATGGCAATTGGTAGGAGCAAGCCTGAACGAATGTACCGGTGCAGCTGTTGCCTCAATTTCAATAGACCGCAGACGAATGTCCATAATTGCTGGTTTTTGAGGCGATGAAGCGTATGCGGTGATATATCTTCTAGCTGCTGCAACGCTTGGCTATAATTGCCACTCAGGGACAACTTTTGCAGTTCCACGTTAGTTCCTAGAGTCCCGAGTTTAAAAAGCACTGGAAGCCTTACAAGCTCGAA
>NW_003052500.1:772670-875396 GCF_000003515.1 Uncinocarpus reesii 1704 | reverse complement strand
CCGGAAAACATCATATGTAGCCGAAGCCATATGCGAGGCCCCTTTTACTAGATTAAACTTGCCCAGCTGTTCAACTAAACCAAGAACGTCTTACCGAGACGCATGAAGAATGCCGCTTGCAAAACAAGGAGTTGACCCATTGACGAATTGAGATTTTGACTGGTGTTCAAGTGTGATGCTTGGGCGATATGTTCAAAGACGGACGCGATACTTTCACCCTGAAGCAGTACGGTCAGTATGCAGGTCAACCACAGACTCTAGATTATCGTACATAGGATAATTCCAGCTTTGCCTCGCTCAACAAAGATGTGCCAAGGAGGGTCCACATCTCATTCTCTCGGGCCTTAGCCTTTAGGAAAGCGAGTGCTTCTCTGTCGCTTCCAAGCATCCCGGTATTTTGAATAACATTCAGTGCATCTGGATATGCTCTCCGACAGTGGTACAGCCAGCTGATGCAGTAATTCAAACAGTGCATATCTTGGGTCTCTCTAGCAATAGAGATTGTCTCTTGCATGGCAGAAATTGCTTCTCCGAGACAACCAAAATCGGCCTGAAGAATAGATAGATTTAGTAGGGCGTATTGATAGCATGTACGATCTCGACTATGCACGGCATAATCGAAATATCGATGAAGGTTATCGAAAGAAGACGGAAAATCTCCTGCTCTCCACGAATCTAAGTACCTTTGATAAGTTTTAGCAGCTTGCTCCAGTAGGGGAATTTGGACATTCTGTCCTACTTTACATAGTGCGAAAGATTGGGTAAAGCCACGCCCGAAGCAAGCATCTGCTGTAATTTATTCCGCATTTCCTTGGTGACTCGTGTGCCTTTGCCTAAACTAACGTTAGTGACGAGAATACCTGGAAAGGAATTGAGACCATTTGTTACTTTGCATTTCTTGAACTTGAAAGTCCAATAGCTTTTCCATATCCTTCGTACTCATGGCAACTTTGGCGTCCTCCTCAGTGTCGTCTAAATCGCCGTAAATAACTTTGGCCAGAGGACTGTCCAAATCCAAGCCAAGTTCGACGATATTCACATCCACTTTGCTTTGGTTATTCATTGGGTTCCTCTTGGCCCAAGTATGGTATGTTGGCATTCTGTACTTGATAAAAGCACGCCACAGGGCCACTGAATCATGGAATTGAAGTCTGGCATATTCAAGTTGCGCTCTCCGTACAAACATGCCCAGGGGAGAAGTTCGCGAAAGCAACATTTTGCCTGGTTCAGGAACAATTCCCATGCTCCGTTCGCGTATCTGTTCCTCCCGTGGCTTGGTTATCAAATCCGATACCAAAGTGAAGAACTCCTCCAGAGAATCTACGCAATCCAACTGCCATATCCTCTTTAAGAATAAATCCCATACTGTGCGGCCAGGGATCGACGAAGCTAGGCTGGATGTGACCTCTTCGAATTCTTCGAGAGATATAGTATGGGCGTTCTCTTGATCAATTGCGCGTCTTCTCGCATCTAGAGTATCCAACGGGAGTACATGGGTCATAAAAAAGGACAGTAACGCAACAATTGCTGAGTTTGGGACCACTCCTTCAGAATAAATCGAAACCAGTGCAAGCAGGGCGATTTTCGAGGGAGTTAGATAGCGTGCCATGGTGACGCCGGCCGGTTCAGCAAACGGTTGACTTTCGCTTCGTATTCACATAACTAATCACCGGAGATGATTTCTGAACCTGCGCGGAGTCCCGCAAGACTGGTTTCGCAGAACGATTCTCCGACCCCCGAGCAGTCACGTATAGTTAGGATACTGACGGCAATTCGACGTTTTCAGACAAAGAGAGCGGGTTGCCACAAGAACTTAGAAATAGAATTGTTCCGATAGACTGGGAGCCGATATCGTTTTCTGGGAGATTCTGCAGTTCTCGAGTTCGACTGACGCCTTTGGATCCCGGTAAAGAGTGAACTTTCAAGCAGGTCCAGAACGTGAAGCTCATGGCGTGTATGATGAAAGGTGGTGGAAAATCGCTGGTCTAGCTAGTCGCAAACCAAAGAATTTACAAAACTCTCTCTCTCCAGCTGCCCCGCGACAACCGCCCCGCCAACCTATAAATCAGCTCTAGACGCCCCAAGGTCCGTTTCGAGACAGTGTTCTCCGTACTGTTTGTTGCCTTTAGAATTTCATTGCTTATTCTGTTGTGAGGAAGGCTTGCGAAAAGTTGTTTCACCTGCATGGCCGCCATGGACAGCCAGTCGAAATCGGAACCTTTCATGCGCAGTGATCTTCAGGACATCTTCCCGTTGGTGGCCCAGGGTAAAGTCAGAGAGATCTACGAGCTTGACGAGAAGACCCTTCTCTTTGTTGCTTCGGACAGGATTTCGGCTTACGATGTGATTCTGGAGAATGTGAGCCTTGTTCCCCGAGCCCACCACTTGAAATCACTCTCTGAGCATGTGGCTAATGATGCACCCAGGGCGTTCCTAACAAAGGGGTTGTTCTCACTCTCATTTCCGCCTACTGGTTTAAGTTCCTCAAAGCTGCCTTACCTACTCTCGAGACGCACTGTATCGGCCTTAACCTGCCACCCCAAATCCCGGTGGAGCTTCGACCCAAGTACCAAAACCGGAGCATGGTCGTGCGCAAGGTCAAGGTCTTCCCGATTGAATCTATCGTCCGCGGATACATTGCTGGTTCAGCCTGGAAAGAGTATAAAGAGTCTCGCACCGTGAACGGAATTTCCATGCCGTCCGGACTGGTTGAGAGTGGTCGCCTCCCAAAGGCATTGTGGACTCCAAGTACCAAAGCAGACCAAGGTGACCATGATATCAACATTCATCCCAAATACGGTACGATTCTATTTAGGCGCATTGTTGGTTCAGAGCTGACAGTTGATAGCTGGTAAACTCATTGGCCAGAAATACGCCGACCAGATCCAGAGCATCTCTGTGACTCTATACAATGTGGCCTACGCACACGCCTACTCCCGTGGCATCATCATCGCAGATACAAAGTTCGAATTTGGCCTCGACGTAGAGAATGACCAGGTTATCCTCATTGATGAAGTGCTTACTCCCGACTCTTCTCGATTCTGGCCAGTCAGCAAATATGAGCCCGGCCGACCCCAGGAAAGTTTTGATAAGCAATTCTTGCGAGACTGGCTAGCCTCCAATGACTTGGCTGGAAAGGAGAATGTTGCTATGCCAGCTGATGTTGCGAGAAAAACAGAACTGAAATACCAAGAGGCATACGAGAGAATCACCGGCGAAATCTTCGAGGATGGCTTGCCGTCTGTTTTGGAGGGTGGGGTTCTGGTTAAATAAACCGAAAAACGAATCCTACAACACTCTCATCAGAAATTACCGGGAACAATGGTTTTGCATGACATGCTGCATTAGAGGTTTACGTGCGCCAAAAAATGGATATACGGCTTTTTAACGGCGCATTTGTCGGAGGGTTAGGCTTTGTTAGCTTTGATGGAATTGGCATTTCGATTACTCTGTATGGGCTTATTTTCTACATTTGACATTGTATATCAACTAAATTGAAAAAAAAAATGGTTTTGTATGTACATACATGTTTCCTACGCTATATTTCCATGTTTAATATTTATAGGAGGACTTCGCATAAACAGAAAACCAATCTTCTCCTTATAACGCCTCATGACGATGCATATAGTACAATATACACTGAACAACCAGCCAATGCGCATTTATCCCATTTTGCCCTTCATTCCCCTTTATCTTTCTTTAACTCTTTTAGATGCTTGAACCTATCCACCCCCTTGGCCTCAGCATCCACCAGCGAAGGCTCTTCCTGACTAAACTCCGCTGCGGAGGCACCAAAAGCATTGGGCCCGCATATTTTCTTCTCCTCTTCCATTTCTTCCTTTGACAGTCCATTCGTTGCCCACATACGGTGTATTCTCAAATCAAATGGACCCTCCACACGATCCGTCAATCCAATGCCGACGGATTTGACTCTCTGCCTCACCATTCCTGTCTGAGGCTCGACAACCATACCGTGATTCGTCCGGACAAAGTCACTCCACTTGATTAGTATCGTTTCCCAACCTGTCGAATCAGGATTTGGTGTAGTGGTGTGTGTGGCGTGTGTGCTTGTGGTAGGAAAATCAGCAAGTGCCGCCGGGAGATCCGGCGTGGGCTCCGGAGGTGATTGGGACGATATTCTATGGTGATGCGTCCCAGAGCCGGTGCTGATGAATATCTGTTTCCACAATACTATCCGTCTGTACGTTGACTGTGTACCTCCCTTCCATCGGATTTCACTCGCAGCGCCAGGAAAGCATAGGGATCCAAATCCCAATATAATCCACCGAAAATCCATCGGCGATCTTGATTGCGAAATGCAGCATAACCCGTCCTTTGTATTCTCCAATTCTGGGGAAGCTTAGTTGATATTGAGCCATGAAACCGGGCGTGAGCTGGAGAATTCAAAGTTGGGTCGGCGGGAATATAGTCTAAGCTTGCTGTGCTGTAGCCGCCCACGGCTCGGTCGGCCATAGTTTTGCATCCCTTTACTGTGTCTTCGTGTTCGAAATCGAGTAGATAGTATGGTTTCGTTGGTATTTGAAGGGTCTCAAAGTTCCATGCTGTGCGGATTGACACCATTAGCTTCTATTCTTCGACTCCCAAAACATCCAGGCGGCATCATGGACAACTTGACCAGTTCAAACAAAATGAAGGCACTACGAAGATTTGTACGTACCCAATTTGGAGAGGCGGCTTAGTTCCTGCGTTGTCCTCTTGACGACGCTCGGCCCGCGGGCAAGGCACTTGGCTGTCGGAATCATTTGAACGAGCCCTTGTCGCTTTAAACAGGTCTGGAGGGTAAGCTATGCCGGCCTTTCGTTAGGGTTTTTCGATTGAGTACGGAGTAGGGCATCTAGTTAATGCATCATTGCTGAGAGCTCTAGTCGTTGAGCTTGGATTTGGAATAGTTTCCCTGACATCAGCGCAATTAACTAGTCACGTGAAAGATGCGGCAACCTGGAGACCTGGAGCTTGTTGGACAAAAGTTTTGAAAGGAGCTATATACATATATTTACATAAAATAGACAACATAATGAGGAATTGGATCGGAGGCTGGAGATATTGAGGATATTTCCTTGAAGTGAGGTGGCAATGTCGTCCATATCATGCATCATAACTGAAGGACCTTGGGCAAAATTGAATATTGAAATATTCCTAAAACCCCGACCTTGTAAAACCTTGCAATAACCAACGCTCATATCCAAAAATATATGCTGCAGTCCTAATAACCATCAAACCGAATCAAGAAACAATGACGCTAGTGGTATCCTGGGAAGCCGGGAAGAACATTGGAGGACTGATGAGGGTGGAAATCACGGTAGTTTAACCTGTCTTGTTCCAAAATAGGTCAAGTTCACAGGTGTATCATTGACACCTACCATAGGAGCTGCCTCTCCTAGCATTTCCCATGGTTTTGGAGGGTATGGGCCAATGGTTCGGCCGTTTTGTTGAAAATGAAGGTTATTTGTGAAGGAATCAGGATCCTCGACCAGAGCAGCCGCAGATGTAGGGATCGATGGATTTTGAGGCGAAATGGGTTGTAAATGTGGTAGGAGACTCGTGACTGGTGTATTTGCCGGCATGCCCGATCCAACATTGGCTGCAACGGGTTGAGGTTCTGCAAACGGACCAAGAAGATATAGGAGGCGAGGATCGTTGTCGGGATGAAGGAATGCGGAATATTTTTCCCTCAAAAAGCGGGCACATTCATTTCGCGCTTCATCCGGAAGGGTATCGGCGAGTGTGGAACAAACGTCAAGTGCCTGAAGCTGCAAACTAGGCCAGGAGCTTGGAAGACTGAGCAAAAGATGGCTGTCATGCGTGAAATGGGAGAAGGAGGAATTGAAACTCTCAGATGAGCGGCTGGCAAACAACCACGACCGCGAGATACATATAATCCGGATTAAGAGACGAATTTGATGATTAAGTTCCGCTTTGGAGCTTTGGTTTGTTGGAAGAAGTGATCGATGCAGGGCCACCAAGCGAAGAAGGATGAAAAACCAGACACCGATTGAGGACTCTCCCGACAAAACAATGCTGTTTAGCTCTGGTGTTAAAATATCCGGGTCCTTTTTAATATTTCCTAATTCTACAGTCCGCTGTAGAAGGGATTGCATCTTGTCACCGAGATCGTTGCCCATTGATGATGGGACAAAATTGTTTGGGATTGAGTAAGACAACTCTTCCACTATCCGGAGGAAGATTAATGCTGTCTCCTCATTCGAAGAGTCTGGAGAATGAGTTGAAAGGAAAGGGAGCCCTAGGAGTTCGCATTCGGCGCGCTGCCTGATCTTTACAATCATCAGAAGGCATGTTTTCTCTGTAGTTGCTAGGAAGAGTTCTTACCAACTGCGCTGCATTGATCGGCAACACATTCAAAACTTCAAGCCAGCGACGTTCACCTGCGCGGACATCAGACTCTGCAGTTTTAAACAACAAATTAACAATACTACTTCTGGTAGTATCCCCGTTTGATTCGGTCTCGAGTAATAGGCGAAGTTTGGTCAAGCAATATGATAGCGAAAAATCGTCAATTAGCTCAACAATGCTTTGAGTCTTCTGTTCACCGGCTGCTTGCTGGTCGTTAGTGTTGCCGAAATCGGAAGTTGAGGAGTACCAAATATACCTTGTGATCTTGATCCTAGAAGAATATCCAATGCTTGGTGGATAGCATTCACACAGTTTGGGAATTCTTCCACGATTCGACCGGCGCCTTCGGGACCAAATGTATTCAAATTTTGCACAATTATGTCGCATAGTAAAGGTAGGATTGAGGGCGTCCATTTTTCCACAACCTGATAAATGTCGGTTGTTGAACACCCCGTTATTTCTGCGAAAGTCTCATTGATGAGGCCCAAGGCGTTATAACTGTGCTGCGTTATATAGTCTTCTCTGGCAATTTTGAATCGGTAAGACACCTAAGTCGAATTAGGAATATAACCATAGACTCAATACCAGAGGGAAACTTACAAAATCGAAAGGATCATGTTCATGAAACTTTTCCTTGCAGAGAATATTGACCATATCAAGGCGAAGCCCTGTTATGTTTGGTATCGATTGACGATGCACATCAGAATCCAGAAGTCCGTTTACAAAAGCGAAAAATGAATGGAGTGTGACACAACCAACGCCAACCAAAGGCGGGAGAAAGGCTAGTAGGCAGGGTCGCGATGAAGAATTTAGCACTGTCACGATCCATTTGATTAGTATCCGATCAAAAACCTTTGGGTTGAGCATCCGCAACTGGGATAAATATCGCGCAGTTTCTTGGGGCGAAACAGCTTGTTCTGAATCCTGTTGGAATTTTTGGGCCAGCATATCGAATATACGATTTATGTTTGCTTCGTCCAAGGTGGTCCCTGAATTGAGTAGCTGATGTAGGGTTTCGATGAAACCCGATTTGGCTAGATTAATTGAGTCCACGGTATGCTCAGATGCCGGAGAAGAAGCCGCTGCCGAGGAGCTTTTATCGAAACGCGAGAGGTCGCGGCGAAGCATTATCATGGCAGACTGCTCATGCGGTAATTTTATCCCTACTTCAAGAAGCGAAGATATCAAGTCTATTATCGAAAGGTCCGCCTTGTTGGCGTTGCTATAACCAGCTAGAATGCTTTTGAAGAGATCTGTTGACGCGCCGATGGCTTTGAATGGTTCGGTGTGGCAATTCAAAGTGTCCGCAACGGAAATTAACACAGTGATATCATCCGAGCTCGATGCTTGTTTTAGAATATCCGCCAAAAGCGACAAATCTCCCAAATTCTCAATAATATCTCGGATTTTGAAAAATTGGGCGGGCGTCAGGGCCGAAATCTCGACTGCACGGCCTGTAATGCCATGGTTTGATACAGTTCTAACAGGTATTGTAAGTAAATTTGTGAGCGGTATAAGACACGGCAAGTATACCTCAGATATCGTTTGCGATGCAGCATGACGTGTTCACGTATCCATTGTCCGATTTCAGATTTGATGGTCCAGCCCAAACTCGATAAGTTTATCGGTGGAGATACTTCAACAGAATCGCCAGGAACCGGTTTGGTAATAACATCTGATAACTGACAATATATGTTGCTTTTGATACTCAGGGTCTGCTGCCGTTCGGTATTGATTGAGAACCCAGCCCTTGTAAGAAGGGTGTTTCGGAGATTCCACACATGGGAAGGCAGTCGTCGAGATGGAAGATGAACAAGAAGCTCAACATTTGGATGCATGGGCTGCCGAAAAAAATTAGCTTATCGAGGCGGTCAATGCTGTCCAGAGCCACTCACCTTGTCATTCGTGACGGCCCCTCGAGCCACGAGCCACTGTAAGTACTTGCCTACCGCAAAAGACTGGGACCGGACAAGTTCAGATATGACGTGATATATATTCCCTTTCTCCAACACTGAAGATTCAGCCTTGTGCTGAAGGAAGGAGACAATAGAGCTGTCTGTATCAATGCCGGATTTCCTCCATTTCCGTAATAGCCGCACGGTAACATATATCCGGGTAGACCCGCGTCGGAAATTCGTTGATGACCACTCTAGAAGTTTCGAAATCAAACTATCATACTCGAGGTGCATGTTAAGGCACGCTGACGAAATGGCGTCCATATCGTTCATGGAAATGGCATCGTCAAGCAAGGAGACGACTCGTTGAGCAGGTGACTCGCCGACGGTTTGACGACAGATTTCCGATTTGACAATCCTTTCATTTCTCTCGCATAACTCGCTCAGCTTCGGGTTGTCATTTAAAGATTCAGGTTGAAAACATGTTATCAAGGTGTTCTTGTAAATTCTCCAGGATAAGGGTAGGACGAAGCTGGATGGATGCGATTCGGCGAATGTTCTGATTAGCCACGACAGGCGATCGGCGATCTGCCGTTTGGGGGCTGAATGCTCAAGCGCCAGGACCTTTGAGATTGAATTAGATTGATATCTTAGGAGAAAATGTATAAAAGCGTACCGTTTTCAATTTTACAAGCAACAGCTCTGCTAAGCGGCGTCCCCTTTTTCGAAATCGAACGAGACTTGTCCAATACGATCCCAGCATGGTCAACCATATAGGGAAAGTCTTTATAGAAGCCGTATCCAAAGACAGCAAAAACCATTCTAGGCACATATCTTGATCAAGTAACTGTTCCTGAAATAGGCGTGCCCCAAGCCTCACCCTAATTCTGGTGGTTAGGGAGATTGAATTTCAAAAGGAAGCCTGGTCATAGAACTTACACATATGACATAGCTGCACTCCAATTCGGAGTCCCGCAAGCAGCAATTATACCCTCCACATATTGTTGCACGTTGGCGCTCCAATCTCGCACCCATTTGACCTCCAAATTGTGCGCAACAGCTATGGATGTCCCCTTCCTCTTGAAAGCGCGAATCTCATTTGCACCTACACATTTTGCTAGCCATACTGCCCTCCCAATTGGAATACCTTTATTCACACACTGATCAAGAAGAATTTTTCCTCGAATTCCATGAGGTATGGTACGGCTAAGCTTTCGGAGTGGCACTGAAGGATTAGCTAAATCTCGCAGCCACGCTTCTCGCTTGATGTCAGTTAGAGTGACACGAGGAGGTGGTTTGAAAGTCGAAATATCCGTTACTTTACAATGGGATTGACGTTTATCGAGAGCCGATGTGAAAACCGAAGATAGGAGTTTCAACCCTGATCGGTGTTTGAACTGGGCATAAAGTGATAGCCTTGCAGTATTACTCTCGCTCTGTGAAATTTGAACTCGTTCATAAAATCCTTGCTTGGCTGTCTGATCGGTCAATGAATCTTCTGGATGATCGCCTTTCCAAGGATAAAAATCAAATGGCACTAGGAACGGATTAGCAATTGCTAAGATCAAATGCCTGACAATAGCACGTACTGTTTGAGCTGTGGATTGGGGCGATTCTAGGCACTTCAATATTGAAAGGGGTCGTTTGAACCTCGTTGTCCTCATCGTCAACGGTATGCACATTTGTTTCCGAAGAATTGTCAACCAGTGGTCGATACCTCCATGGCCGCATCGGCAGCGGTGGCAACAAGTCTGGCTGAACCTCATCATCGGGAATTTCAGGTTCTAATATCGTCTGGGACCCAAGCTCGCATACTTCTTCGTCAAAATTCCAAACAGGCCTACCTGTTCTGATGGGTGGTGCGGCATCCTGGGAGGCGAAGGGGCTTGAAGTGGTTCGTGAAGGCGGAACCTTTGAAGGACGTGTTGTCTCAGGAACATCTATTCTGAGGTCAAGCTTCTGTCGCTTGGTCGCCCGATTAGCATCGCAAGTTTCATAGTCACTATTTGTCAAATCTACAACCGTGCTATGGATGGGTTGTTCAAACGATGATGGTTCAGGCGGAACCAGTTGCTGTGAGTGTCCCCGGCCGACCAGTCCGCTGGAGGAATTACCACGATTCATTGAAGGGCAAGAAATCATAACAAATCATTCCGAAATGTGAAGATTAGCGACGTATTGCGAACGTCAATCCATCCCTGCGATGCCCAATTGAGGAGTTATGTAGCATTCGGGCAAGCCGTTCGCAAACGCAGAGGTGACAACGGGAAAGATTGGATGGGAACGAAGCTATATCTCAAGTGGCCAAGCAGTCCGGCAGAGCCTGAAAAAGTGCACCGTCCTTGCTTCCTCCGGCTCAACGCCCTGAAGAAACGGAGTCAGCATCCAGCCTGTATCACCAAGACTACTAAGGTACGAAGCACCCCACGACTTACTTTTGAATCCAAGCTGCGCCGCTATAGGAAAATGCGAAACCTCAAACCATTATCAATGGCGTGCCTTAATGCTCAAAGCGAGCTCATGGGACAGGTGAGGCGTCCTCCATGATGTCCCAAGTCAGGTCCGATCGGGCTTCCCTTGCCGAGCTCTGCGAGCCACTCATGTTCATTACGGGGTGACCACGGAATACGCGTGCCGTACGCAGTACCGTGACAACTAGTAACTAAATATCACGTGATGCCTCTTCTCACGACCAGTGTTTGCTGTGTTTGATTATACGCCAGTCACCTGCAGTTCGGTGAAAGCCCGACAGGCTCCGGCAGGTCAGACTCGAGCCAAAGGAGAAAAGAATACAAAGACCGGCTGCAGCTCATGACAAAGGCGTAGAAGTGGTTCCTTTGTCCCTTGAGGTTCGGATTTTGGCGACGACCGCCTCCATTGTCAATGGCGGTAACAAAGACCGTAGTTATTTACAGATTGTTACTGCGTTTTCCGGATCCTTGCTGCTGAGGATTGGTTTGATATTACCATACCTTACGTAATTTATTTTGGCTTTGCCGAGATGATCAAGGTGTTAACATCATCGAGCTAACCACCATGACGTCTGGTCACCTTTCGTTCACGTCGAGTCCCAGCATGCAGCTATCAAGTCCGCTGTTGAAGGACATCTTCGAGTGTCACCGCTAGGGCTGCTGAATATATGTCGTTAATGTTTCTGTTTCCCGATGGGGGACTTGAGCTGTCCTTGAAGCAAAGCACCTGATGGGTTCTCTGATTGTGCTCTCACTGGTCTATGTCCTCGGCGGCGTTACCTTCATTCCTATCATCTTTGCTCTCCTGCTTCTCCACGCCTACCTGACGCTGCCCACGGCTAAAGATGCGCTAGAGCCAGGTAGCGGTGATTCCGATGTAATCCAACGACCGACCGACGACCCAATAGCTCTTCAGAGTGGAACAGATGTCCTTGCTGAGAAATTCCAGCGAACGCACGAATCTGACGTAGCAGCGGGATACTTCACCGTATGTCGAGAATATGTTCCAGGTGGAGTCAATGGAAAGCCTCCGGAGCGAACTACACCCGCTGGTGAGGTTATCACGCCTGAGAGCCCGAGTGTATACCAGAGCATGTACCGAAGCATATTCGAGAGAAAACAGTCCCCTACTATTGATCCCGGAAAAGCAAACGGCAAGAATAACAAGAAAGGAAGAAACGTATTTTACATAGTTCTACGGTGTGTAGTAGTTCCTTGCCCAAATTCCCTCGCAGAAGGCTAATTGATTTCTGGCTTTGTAGGCATGGGCATCTTATGCTGTACGATGACTCTGAACAAGTGGAGGTGCGCTATGTTATCTCGCTGTCCCACCATGATGTCTCGATATATGGTATAGGAGATCCTATACCAGAGGGTGAACTATGGATCAAACGGAATGCCATTCGCCTGTCAAGGAAATCTTCCCAACCCGATATAAATAACCCGCAACCGGCGACCCTCCCCTTCTACTTGTTCTCTGATAATCCCTCGGAGAAGGAAGATTTGTATTTTGCGATTCTAAAGAATTTAGAGAAGCTCCCCGAGTCGCCAAATTCACCACCAACCGCCCAACACTTTGAGGTCAAAGATATTGTCAATCTGGTTAAGCGCCTACATTCTTCGGAGGAGAACCTTCAGACACGGTGGTTCAACGCCTTAGTCGGAAGACTTTTCCTAGCTCTATATAAAACGTCGGAGCTGGAGAGTCACATTTGGACTAAGATCGCGAAGAAGATATCCCGTGTAAAGAAGCCGAACTTTATTACAAGCATTGTACTTCGGAAAATTAACGCAGGAGAAGGAGCACCCTTGATTACGAACCCCCGTCTTAAAGATCTGACTGTCGATGGCAACTGCTGCGTGGAGGCTGATGTTGCGTACAATGGAAATTTCCGGATCGAAATCGCAGCAACCGCTCGAATTGACTTAGGCACGAGATTCAAGGCCAGGGAGGTGGATCTTGTATTAGCTGTAGTGCTGAAAAAGTTGAAAGGCCATGTGCTACTACGCTTCAAGCCTCCCCCGAGCAACCGGCTTTGGATATCATTCGATACGATGCCTGAAATGGAGATGACTATTGAACCTATCGTCAGTTCGAGACACATCACATATGGTATAATCCTCCGAGCCATTGAGAGCCGAATTAGGGAAGTAGTTGGAGAGACTTTGGTGCATCCTTTCTGGGATGATGTACCGTTCTTAGACACATCTCGACAGCGCTATCGTGGTGGCATTTGGCAGGAGGCATCACGACCGATTGGCGACCATGGAATCACAGGTCCTTTCGACATGGAACCACAATCTACACCAATTCTCGCCGACGACCCCTTGGGTAGTGACGTCCAAACTGTGGGCGTCGTTTCCCTATCTCCCCCTCCATCTCCAGGTCCTAGCGAGCAATCGAAGAACATGCCTATCCTCGATAGTTCATCTATGGAAATTGATGGTACCCAGCCGGTGGACTCCCCCTCGTCCGCTAGACAGCCTTTGCCTTCGGAGTCCGAACCTCTCACAGCCTACCATTCTGCTAGCGCTGAACATCTTCCCTTGGACGTGGATGCGAACCTCGAGACTCAGGACGCCACTAGTACTATGGTCGATATCCCTTCGTATTCCAATAGCCTAGCTACATCGTCACTACATAATCGTTCAAGGCAACGCTCCGTCTCTTTCCAAAGGCCGCGTGAAGACTTTACAGACGGGCGCCCACGAACTGATTCGATTCTCAGCAAAGCATCTACAAATTCTATTCCTGAAAATAGCGACGAGGACGCTGGCATCGGAGCTGGAAACATGGCGCCACCCACAGCTAGGCCCGGGTCGTTTACAGTCCCGAAACCGTCAGAAACCAGGCAAACCATGAGCTCATTGGGATCCGCCGCCGCCGCCGCCGCTAAAAAATGGGGGTGGAATGTCCTAGGTCGGAACGATCCATCGCAAAAGCCGCCTGATAGGGGCGCAGTGATTCCGGATCATCCCATTGGTCGGGGCCGACCATTGCCTCCCCCAGGAACTCCGCTGCCCCCTCCGGAAAGGTCGAATTTCCGAGTCAACCCAATCTCGATGCCCAAGCGTAAGCCTTTGGCGCCGCACCTATTCTCTGAAACTGCCGAAAGAGATGAAAGGAACCTACCGGAGCTTAAAAGTCCGCGACATAGAAAATCAAGTTCGTCTGCCAAAACGGAAGATAGTCGCACTCAAGAAGAGCTCTTGATAATCAGAGCACCATCTGGCTCAGAGCCAAGCAGCCCAATGCCAGACGAAGTCAAAGCTGCCGAGAACGCTTCGCTGAAGGACAAAGGCATGGACAAGAGACTCGTCTATGACGGTAACTTACCCGCGACAGCCAATACCTTACCTACTGAGAAGAGTACGGTAAATATGAATGGCTTCACTGAGACGCATCCATTGAGTACTAGGGACCAGCCACTCACAGGCCAAAATTCTGCGGAGAATTTAATGTCCAAGTAACGGTTTTATCCCCATATGCCATTTTCATTTGACTCGAAGTCGGATCGATCAATATATTAGACCTCAGTACTCTATACAGGATAGACAGATAATGATACATATACGATTTGACAAATCGAAGTGATCGCATCACTTTCAAGTTAGTAGGCGCTTATTTCATCATCATTCACTGTTCAGTTTTCTCTTGCGAAAATGAAGCATTCCTTTGAACCTGAGATGATTTTCAAAGAAACTGACCATTGGCGGTGAGCAGTGGCAGAATAGACATTGCTTCTGCCTTCGACTTACGTAACTCTACGTCAGTTCATCCCTGAGATTCGCACGACTTCGATGGATTGAAGGTGATTTTGAAGCTCAAAAGAAAGCGTTCTTTTGCTGTTATTGCTTCATTTGCGTTCAGCTCACTTTGCGATTGCGCTTCCTTTCACTCATCAGGGCAGTTAGTTGCCCGCATTGCCTTTCCCCGAACCTTAGCTTCCATCCCCCTAACACCAATAATGTCTATGGCATACAATTCAACAGTCACAAGGAATATCGATATGAGCAGGTACTATTTTCAATTTAGCTATTTGAAACTACTTATCTAAGAGCGCAAGCTAATTCGAGCGCAATGTGAAGGACGGAGGCTGATTTGGCCGTGAACATTCGCAAAGCCACAAGCATCGGTAGGCCCTCTCAGATCTACGCGGCACCTCCAAGTTACAACTGACTGATGCGGAAACGCCTCTAGAGGAAACGGCCCCCAAACGTATGATTACCTTTGACTCGCTTCGCTCGATCGATGAATTTCGGCTAAATTGGTTTAGGAAAACATGTGCGGAGCTGTATCGTCTATACCTGGGACCATAAGTCGTCTGCTTCGTTCTGGGCGGGCATGAAAGTGTGAGTAGCGCGTACTTGCAATATTCTGGCTTTCCTATCACCGACACGAGCTAGACGAAATGGAACTTCGGCTAATATGGGTTACGTATATTCTAGGCAACCCGTTCTAGCAGACGAGGTACAAACGTTTAAAGCGCTGATAACGGTTCACAAGGTCCTCCAAGAAGGTCACCCGATAACGGTTAAAGAGGCACAAGCCCATGTTCCATGGCTAGATAGTTTAGTAAGAGGTGTTGCAGGCGAGGGCCTCCGAGGTATGCCAGCGTCGACCTCCTTACCGATCTAAATAGTCAATTCGAAATGGAAAGCGCTAACACCCATTTTAGGGTATGGCCCATTAATTCGGGAATATGTCTTTTATTTGGAATCTAAGTTGGCGTTTCACCGCCAGCATCCCGAGTTCAACGGTGAGTGCCCAGTTTCAAATTTGTCGACTGCGACCATCAGTGAGCTTTGCATTAATGTTGAACGACTAGGCCTATTTGAGTACGAGGAGTATATTAGTCTCAAATCGATCAACGATCCGAATGAGGGGTATGCTATGACATCCAACCAGTGTCTAGTTCGTTCGTTAATACTGTTCTAGTTACGAAACCATCACCGATCTGATGGCCCTACAAGACCAGATTGATGCCTTTCAAAAGCTTATATTCTCCCATTTCCGCAGCGGCGCCAACAATGAATGCAGGATTTCGGCGCTTGTGCCATTGGTTCAGGAGAGTTACGGTATATACAAGTTTATCACCAGTATGCTGAGAGCGATGCATACGAGTAAGTCTATTATCTTCCTATTTAAAGCCATTAACATGCTAACATAAGGCAGCAACGGGCGATGAGGAGGCATTGGAGCCTCTCCGCGAAAGATACGATGCACAGCACTATCGACTTGTGAGGTTCTACTACGAATGCTCCAATCTCAGATACCTGACTAGCCTGATTACCGTTCCGAAACTCCCGCAACAACCGCCAAACTTGTTGAGTGAAGACGAGGACCGCCCGGCACTGCCCAAGCGGCCAGCTAAGGAGGTCGAGAAAGAACCGACGCCGCCCCCGAAATCACTCATTCCAGATCCGGAACCTATCAACGATTTTTGGTCCACGGAAGCCAAGAGGCAACAGGAAGAGTACGAAGCTGAGCAGCGTCGGCTCCAACAGCAGTGGGACGATCAACAACGGCAACAACTGCTTGCCCAACAGCAGGCCCAGAGAGATTTTGAGGAACAACAGCGGTTGCAGGCAGAACAGCAGAGATTGGCTCAGGAGCAACTACTCAGGGACCAGTATCAACAGCAAACCCAAGGCCGTTTAGCGGAACTCGAACAGGAAAATCTAAATGCACGTGCGCAATACGAACGAGACCAGCTTATGCTACAGCAGTACGACAAACGGGTTAAAGATTTGGAAGAACAGCTTAATCAACTGAACTCTAACTATTCTCTGCAAAATTCGTCAAAGGATGACCAGATACGTGCTTTGCAGGAACAAGTCAACACATGGCGGTCGAAATACGAAGCGCTTGCGAAGCTATATTCACAATTACGGCAGGAACATCTCGATCTTCTCCAAACTACAAAGTCCCTGAAACTTAAGGCAGCTTCGGCTCAAGAAGCAATAGATAGGCGAGAGCGGCTGGAACGCGAGATGAAGACCAAGAATCTAGAGCTTGCCGATATGATTAGGGAACGTGACAGGGCGCTCCATGAGAGAGATCGTATCTCCGGCGGAAACAAGGAGGAGCTCGAGAAACTGAAGCGAGAGTTGCGCCTGGCCATTGAGAGAGCGGAAAATGCAGAGCGTGCGAAGGGCTCTGAGATCTCCGCCATGCTCTCGAAATACAATAGAGAAATGGCTGACCTTGAGGAAGCCCTTAGGGTATGTTAACGATTGCCTGTCACTGACACGTTTTAAAGGTGCTAATCGCGAATTTACTCTGCGTTATAGAACAAGAACCGTGCCCTTGAAGAAGCGCGCAATAGTACTGGTGAACGCGATCACGATCACGACCTTGCGTTGCGAGAAAAGGACGAGGAGATTGAAGTGTACAAATCCGGGATGGAACAAGCCTTGATGGAGCTAGAAGAGCTCAAATTAGTACGTATGCATGCTGGAGAGGCGTAGGATTTAGACCGCTAACATGTCAATAGAACCAAGGAGACGTGGACAAGGCCCTTGACACGCAAATTGACGACGTTCTTTTAAGCTCTGTGGCGAAAATCAATGACATTATCGACTCTGTTTTGCAAAGCGGCATCCAACGAGTGGATGATGCTTTGTACGAGCTTGACTCGACGATGCAAGCTGGTAACCAAAACGCCTCGCCATCATATGTGCTCTCGCAGATTGAGAAAGCGTCCGCCAGCGCTACCGAATTTTCCACCGCATTCAATAACTTCATCGCGGACGGCCCCAACAGTACGCATTCCGGGATTATACTCACAGTCAGCGTTTTCTCCGGATCCATCGCGGATGTTCTCAGCAACACCAAAGGCCTGACCCGGTTTGCCACAGACGATAAAAAGGCTGACCAGCTTATCAATGCTGCGCGGCAGTCTGCACAGTCAACGATGGCCTTTTTCCGATCTCTGCAGTCTTTCCGGCTGCAAGACCTTGAGCCTTTACAAAAGACAGATGTGGTGATCAATAACAATCATGAAGTTGCGGTTAACCTACAAAAGCTCTCCAAGCTCGTCGATGCGTTTGCTCCCAAGAGCACCAAGCTCAACGGTACGGGCGATCTCGGTGACCTTGTCGACCGCGAACTGTCCAACGCAGCAAACGCCATCGAAGCAGCTGCTGCGCGACTTGCCAAGCTCAAGAAGAAGCCGAGAGATGGGTACTCGACCTACGAACTACGGATTCATGATTCTATCCTCGAAGCATCGATTGCTGTGACCAATGCCATTGCAGAGCTTATCAAGGCAGCTACCGCGTCCCAGCAAGAGATTGTCCGAGAAGGGCGCGGTAGCTCCTCCAGGACGGCGTTTTACAAGAAGAACAATCGGTGGACCGAAGGGCTGATTTCGGCCGCAAAAGCTGTGGCTACATCGACTAACACGTTGATTGAAACCGCAGACGGAGTGATCTCTGGAAGGAACTCACCTGAACAGCTCATTGTGGCCAGTAACGATGTGGCAGCGAGCACAGCGCAGCTTGTGGCCGCTAGTCGTGTCAAGGCGACATTCATGAGCAAAACTCAGGATCGCCTGGAGACTGCCAGCAAAGCTGTGGGAGCAGCCTGCAGGGCGCTGGTACGCCAAGTACAGGATATCATCGCAGAGAAGAACCGTGATGAGACCGAGGCCGTCGACTACTCTAAGCTGAGTGGACATGAATTCAAGGTCCGAGAGATGGAGCAGCAGGTATGTTGCCGTTACTGATACTATTTCGTGACTCATACTGATTTACGTAGGTTGAAATCCTCCAACTGGAAAACAAGCTTTCGCAGGCAAGGCAGCGTCTGGGCGAAATGAGAAAGATATCATATCTCGAGTAGGATGGAAAACTCTGACCGAAAGCGGCTGTTGCCTCCGCTTCATACCAGCCATTTTTTGACCAACGCTGGAAGTATCGTTTGCCACCCTGCCACTCTGCTAGAGGCTGCCTGTATCTGTTTCCGTTCTGTCATATATATCCCCTTTTCGCCATCTCCACAACACCGGCGCTTCCTGCTTCAAGCTGGTCGAGAGCCTACTTCTCGAGCGTTGAGTGCCTGTCTAGATGATTCGACCCAGTGTTTCGTCATGTATGTAATTTGGATTTCTTTGTAGGTATCGAAAATGACACTAGTGTTCTCCCTCCTTCCAGGTTTCAAGTTGAGTGTACTCGGTTTTCTTTGTTTCAGCAGAGTTCAGCCAGCGTAACTTTGGGAGGCCAGAGTGGGGGGGGGCTGCATGATCCCTGCACCGATCCGGGAAACACAAACAACCCACACACCCCCCACATGGCGGGGTCGTTCCCGAAGCAGCCAATCGCAGCCATCCACAAGACCCTGCAGGTATTTTACCCCTCATGTGCACCAAACAAACCAATAAAATACCGGCTCTTGCCGCCGCCCGTTTCCTGTACACCAATCCCCAGCCACCAATCAACGCGGGACGACCACCACGCTGCCGTTACCGTCGCCTGACTGGACATAATACCGCTAGACGTATCGGAACTCTCCATTCCCATCGAAAATTTCCTCGCCCGTTTTCCTTTCAGCGGGGCTGGTATGTTACAGACAGCTCGTTATTTTGCCACATGTTCGCATCGTTTGGACTCGGCGATAGGCTCTGCGGGTGTCGCCGCCCGACAGGGTGGGGCGCCCAGAACGTCATGTTTTGTTTGCTTCGGAGCTTCCCCTTTGGTTGGGGAGAAAATTCTGCAGGCTGGGTCTTGGGGAGTCTACGTGGTTGGGGATGAGCGAGGGGAAAGTTTTTTTTTTCTGTTGCAGGTAGAGTGGGATTGCTGGGGTATTTCTTCATGCGACCGTCTGCAGAATTTGGATGTTCGTGAAGTGAGAGATACTGCGTTCTTATTTGTTACCAGAGTTTTGGAACGGCCCCGCTCTGATCAAGACTTTGACTCGACGATTGTGGAGGCGCTAATCGGATGCGTTTGATAGGAGATAACTTTATCACCACCACATCGAAACTTCTAAATTGAAAAGCGTGAAGCGGAATAATTTGTTGTTAGAAGGAGTATTAGAAATGTTGTAGGCTCTGAATTCTCGATAAACTGAGTGTTGAATTATTTATGTATTCTGATCGGTTTTCTACACTAAAGATTGCTACAATACAGGCTTTGCATAATGTTACAGGTTAACCGCTCGTCCCAAATTAAAACCGACCAATAGCCCAGCAAATTCTAGTCGTCCATGCGTAGCTATCATTCTCCATTGACCTCATACCCCAGAGCCAGACATGGTCATCCCAATTGTTCGTTGCAAAGGCATGAACTTCCGTCAAAATGCATGCGTTCGAGCATCAAGTTCATTCCTTACATGTTACCAAGTTCACCAATATCAAAAGCATCGAAGTCACCCTGAATGCGGTATGGGTTATAAACAACGACTGGTGTGCGAAGCGCAGGGTTAAAAAGTCCGTAGTAACCATCATCATCGGCATCGAAAGGGAATGCGTTCATAACATTGCGAAGTTCTTGGTCAAAATCGGTAGCCGCGTACGGAGTATTGTTGGCAATTGCAGCATTGTTAGCCATAGTTTGGGCTAAAGTAATTGAGTTGTTGATAACCGCCGGATGGATAACCAAAGCTCTATTGGTATTATTCCCAGATGGAACCGAATTAGAAGTCGTCATGGCGTTGCCGTCTTGCTGTGGTTCAGCGCTGTTGCTGGTACTTGTTGCGGGTGGAGAAAACTGGTTGGCAGTATTCAACGGGGTGCTGGTTGCAGAGCGGATATCCACAGCGTCATTCGGCTGAGCAGAAACTGCCATAGCCAATGCTGCCTCTTGGTGAACAATATTTTTTCCAGGCATCATGCCTTTGACATAACCGGTTTGGTAGCAGTAGTCGACAACATCGTCAGCGGAAAGGTTGGTAGTCAAACCATAAGGGTTGGTCGGCTTGTTGTTTGCTGTGACAAGGGAAAACTGTTTGTCGGGGCCTTGAATCAACTGCAAGCCCATGATAGCAAGATACTCTGCAGCGGGAACTATTCCAATGAATGGGCCATTCAAAGTCAAGAATGTCTCCAAATTGACTTGGTCCGAGTGCTTGTCGCGAATAGTGGAATAAGCCTTCGCGAGAATAGCCCATTTCCCTTTGAATGGGTCAGAATTCCAAAGAAGGCGAAGTAGACCTGATTTCACTTTCTGAGAGAGCTCAGGAAAAGCAGCCGAATAAAAGCCTACACACAGATATTAGAATGATAGATTCAATGATAGGGCGCTGAATAGACATACTTCGAAAGGCAATAAAAGAATTCAATGGTCTCAATTTTCCATTTTCGCGGGCACGCTTCCCACGAGAAGTAGGTCGGGTCATAGCAGGGACTTGCATCGAAGCTGGAGTGGTAGCTTTGTCGAGCTGAACGTTGTTGGGGGCGATAGGAACGTTGCCGTTAGTGGTTGTAGCCGCCGCAATTCCATTAGGAGCATTGGTTGCACCATTCATTTCCGACAAAAACTTCTGGACTTGCTCAGGGCTCAAAGTGGTAAAAAGATTGTTGAGGGCACGGTGCACTGCAGAAACTTCGGTTCCAGACATATTTAATACCTTGGAATTGTTCAGATAGATTGAGTAGTTCGGTTTCAAAATAGAAGATGTTAAACGCTGAGGATCTAAAAGTTTGGCTAACCAGTGTGAAGACGCCGGGGTTGATGATCGAAGAAAAGAAACGAGAAAGATGAAAATAAAAGAAACTGAGGATGAAGAAAAAGACACTTTAAAAAAAATTTTCAAGTAAAAGATGGGAAGTGCCGTGTTGCTATGGTGGTTGGGATCCCAAACAAAGGAATCAGGCTCTCAAGAACTATCACCCCTCGTTCATCTCGTAAAGTATTTGTTCCAACAACACAACTCAGTACAAGCGCCATACATTTAGGAACGTCGTTGCCCAATACAGCTTTTATTTTCCAGTCATTACCCAATTTCGTACCTAGTTACGGAGTAAATACGTTTGATTTAATTGCCATACAAGACTATCGATTTTACAGTCTTAGACTTATCATAACAAGAATTAATCCTCCTCATTACCATATGGAGCAGTTATCCCTAAGATTGTTTGTCCTCGATCGGCATATCAATCTTCCATGATCTGAATATCATCGCCGTTACTCCGCTGGGCTCATCGTTGTAGTCAGTTGGTTCATCTTCGAGGAGATCTGATTCTTGTTAGTCAAGTCCGTTTAGTTATTTTTAAAGAGACCTACCAATTACGTCGCTAAGACTTTCGAGTCTTTCTGTAATATTAGGATTTCTCCTCTCGGTGACATATCGCTGTTAAATTATTAATACATAAATCAGCAGTGACAATTTGATTAGGGAACACTTGCCTCGAAGTACGGATTAGGAGTTAATTGAGTCTTTCCATGTCAGCGAATAAACTACGATTTTGATATCGATTTCATTGCATACCCAAGTGTGTAAATGAGTGGATTTTGGAAAAGGAGCCGGCTCAGTCGCAATGTACTATAAAATGTTAGAATCAGACCAAACTCAGGTATCAATCTCTATTTACCGGTCCTAGAGCGGTTGCAGCAGCGCAGCGTAGAATGTCACCATCGGGAACCGTAGACTTGAGAAGTTAGCGTAGCAGGACACTTTCAGTTCTTCAAAGCCGCTCACCTCACGGCACTTCTTTCCAACTAAATACCTAGCTCTCAGCCATCTCAAATGGAGAGCAACACCGCCGATCGGCATAAGTCGGACAATAGCATTGGGTGGGGGATTCGGCAGCTTCACACCACTTCCAGGGCTACCTCTCAAAAGGAATTGCTCCCATGGTAGCAGATTTTCTTTATAGCTTCGTTGATTTAGAAAATTAAGGACTTTATCCATTTCTCTTGCAATGAGATTGTCCTCATCCAAATCGGCATCTTGCATAACCTCGAATGTTCCGCCAATATACTTTTGAAGCCCACCTACCAGGAGCTTACAAAATCGAGACTGGACTTCTGGCGCTGGATAAAGGGTTGGGTAAAGCTGAAGTCGGTGTAATTCTTGACTGATAGATTTCTGAAGACCGTGTGCAGTAATAGAGTCAACGGAGCCAGTGACGAGACTATCATAGGCTTTGTATAATGCAGAAAGAAAGTCCGCGCTGCATTTGCGGATTGCAATCCCATCGCCTATAATTGAGATCAATATCAGATACAGTCGCTTATAACAACTGTTTACTCACCACCAATATGACCTCGGTCAAACTCCATCCAAGGTTCACTGGCGTTAAATAATTCGGCCATAATTTCAATAATTGCAAGTTGGGAAATTGCTTGCAGTATCAAAGAAGCTAATATCTGCTATCAACTGAGAGAAGAAGAGAGCTGAGTCTGTTTTATGGTTGCCATATCAGGGAAACCGGTCAACAGAGATATTTCAACACTAGTCACTGCGTCACGCAATACATGTAATAACCAATACAAAGAAGGTTCCTGTAGGTTCTGTTATTTCCATATGATATAGCTGCCGAGGTCTTACGAGACTCGAAGCCTTGTGCTGGCTTTTCAACTGAGGTCAATCGCAGCTAAAACAACTAGAAACGTCAGGCGCCAGCTTTAAACAGGAAAAATAATATTTTGTACGAGGAGGGTCAAGTAAGCATATCTGATTTAAGAAAAGAAGACGAAGGGCATCACGATTGGCCCTTCTACGTGCAAGCCTGATAGTTACCATCAAAAGATGGGAAGAAGCCGTACAGATATGCCGAAAATCCACGTCAAGCACCAAAGTCTGCAAACGGGTATTCTTAAAATGTACAAGTTCTTTTACAGCGCAACATCTCTTTTATCTCTGATGTAGTCGACTAGGTCCATTCAATATCAATTGGATTTCCCATAAAAGTAATATCAAGTCGGTGACAGGTCTCATAGTTACTCTTGGGATTTCCAATCGCTACACCAAATAAATGTAGGGCAGCGCCACGGTGTTCCGATCTCTTTGTCGCCACTAGGACCGAGCGGTCTTGGACATATCCAGAAAGATCTCCCACAATTAGGGCCTGCTTTTTTGGTGACCAAGACAATACAAGGCTCATTGTGCCCTTCACACCTGGGAGGCGCCTTTCTTGTAAACAGCTTCGCCCATGATTCTTTAGCAGCAGGGTCCGGCGTATTTTCTGTTGAAATCGTCCTCCTTTCCTTGAAGGAGCTCTTATTAGCCAGGGGTACACAACCCGGGTCATTTAATGTTACATCGTAATTGGCAGCCTTGGATATTTGGGTTGGTGGGATTTGCTCCATGAAGTGCGCAAGTGTTTGCTGGCCCTTGGATAAATTGGATGATGTATCCACAAGTTTTCTTGAACGCTTAACAGGGCGAGGTGAAATTTTGTTCGCAGGAGTTCTCTTAGCAGTTTGGTAGTCTGCCGTAGATGCCCCCTTCACTCCGTCATTCCAGGCTGAATCAGGACTTTTTAGTTGTTGCAAACTGCGCGGATTATGTGGTAGATCTGGCGCTCTGCCCATGAGCTCACTTGCAGGAGTTGATTTTGCTTGGAACATCTCTTTTAAACTTCTGCGACGGTGGAATTCAGGTATCAATCTCCCCGAGAGAGGTAGTGAGGTCAGGATAGCTGGTTGCTTGCGAAGTCCTGCGTGAAAGACACCCGGAGGGTTCACGATATCCCAAATACTGCGGTCGGCATCACGATATCTCACTGTGTCTTTGATTAAAGCGTATACTGGACAGTGATCTGATCCCTACCACGAATTAGTACGTTCCCATCCAATTTCATATATCTACATACCATTAAACCTTCCTGGATATCAGACCATACAAACCAATCCTCCATATCCATACTACATAGCACATAGTCGATTCTTGCGCCATAATTTCCAGGACGAGCATTGATCCTTTGCTCCCAACACGTATACATCCCTTGTCGATTTGGGTGAAAGTTTCTGCATAAGTCAAGTAGGACCTGGGGCTTTTGTTCGATCTCATGTGTTCCTGGCTTACCTCCTTTTACAAGTTGATTAAACAATAGACGAGGCGGCGACGAGAGGAATTCGAGTTCTGTTAGCTTGCATTTGCGAATAGCTTCGATTGCATGAGCCGAATCCAATATGTCACTTGAAACATTCAAGTCTCCCATTACTATGACTCTTTTTCCAATGGCTATTAAATTCCTAACTCGCATGTCTAGGGCGTTCAAAAAATCAGAGCGGAAAGCATCGCGATTTTCGTCACGATTGGCAGGGCAGTAGACCCCCAATAAAACGAAGGCTGGAAATTCGAGAATGACGCAGCGACCCTCAGAATCTATAGTTTTAGGGTCGAACGAGAGAAGTTCAAGCTGCTCGAAGTTAGGATAACCTCCTATTTGGTCGTCTTTAGATAACTCTCGGTAGGGAGTCGTTGATCCTGGCAGGGAGAGAATGCCAGTCAGCCCTTCTTCCGCGCGTATTGGCGAGCATGTCGAGCAGCGTGTGTATATTACAACTCCGGAGTAGCCTGCCCTATTAGTGAGAAACCAAGATGTCCTGATAAACAATGGCATAATATATCATACCTTTCTTTTGTTTAGGGAGACTGAAAAAGCAGTCCCAGCCAGGAACAAGGACCATGTCATCTGTGAGGTCCTTTTTTTGTATCTTTGCTTCCTGGAAAACGACTATATCTGCCTCCAGAGTTTCAAACATCCTCTTTTAGACTTTAGATAAGTTGCTGTCGACTGTAAGTTTGTGAGAAACATACTTCAAATGACTTGTTTTCTCTCCATGGTTGATAGGAGAATGGATTGCTAAGAGTTGATTAGTATGTTTAAATACACTGAATGAGCCATTATGCCAAACCGTATGCCGTTAACTATGCATGCAAGTCAGTACGTCTCCTAAGCTATGACACCGAGGGTGTAAAAACCATTCCATGTTGTAAGCCGCAAAGGCATTGTGATAACAAACCAGTGCACCAGGTAGGTTTGAAATGGTAAATTGAAATTTGCATATAACTAGTAAAGGCGAAGGCTATCTGGGTATTTTACTACTAGTCAGTGGTCGATCAAGTTCCATGTGAATACTGAGGTTCTCTGAATGCCATGGCGGTGCCAAGGATCCAGCAACTCACTCGGGATAACTTCGAACCTGATCTTTAGAAGGAGTTGACTAGTTAACTAACTAACTAATTATGGCTAGTTCACTGAGTAATTACGTAATAGCTTTGTTTCCTTCAGGTTTGGCCCGGCTTTCCACTTCAAATGATGATCCCACCACTGCTTCTCCCTTATCCGACTTCAAATCTGCTTGCCAACCATGTTCCTTCAAAGGTCCATTATTCGCGTACCCCAACGAGGGACTCCTCGACTTTTGTACCCCCGGGTTCCTTTGGGCCTTCAGCGCCGCTCAATGGCATCTGAACGGACGCTCCCAAATCTGCCTGACAACAAATTCAACCGCGAGAGAGCAGCAGTCCAAGCCCATGCTGCGGCAACAAGCGGTTCGTTGAAGCATTCTTCTAACATGAAATATAAATTCTAATTGGGATAGATCTTTGGAGGAAACTCTCCATCTAGTAACATTGCCTATTCTTCCCAAACCGATGTGATACTAATTACGAGGCAGCGTGGTAATCCCAGCGCTTATTCTTGGGTCTATCAATGCGTATAACCTGTGGAATGAACATTGGGAGCATTGGGAACATATGCCACCATTGGAAGAGCGAGTGGAATATCCATATCAAAATATCCGCTCTAAGAATTTTTCTTGGGGCGATGGTGACAAGGTAATTATAATCCCCTCCACAAGAAGCTAAATGACTGGGATTGCTAATTGAATTATAGACTCTTTTGTAAGTCTCATTTTGAATTTGATATATTTCTTCCGGGTTTAGCTACCTGAAGAACGTGCTAATTAGGTCATAGCTGGAACTCCGATGTGAATTACCATAACAAAGACAAGGTAACCTAGGGTGCTTAAGTTGGCCTCTGTATATAATAGTGAATGGATAGGAGATGATTGTTTGACTTGTGTGCCTGCTAGCAAGTCATTCATGTATTGGCTGATATTTCAAGATGTGACCTGTCTTTCAAATTCTAGTTCTGTTTCCCTTCGTCTGTTTCTCTCGGTAATTGACTGCCAGACTCACCCTCGACGTATCAGGCTACATTTGGAGGTTAACGCATATGTGCAGCATTATAATCTCAAAGCATATATGATTTTCTCTGAGGTCGGTCGTCATTCATTTTCTTCTCTCACTTGTAATAGCCTGTTTTGTGGATATTTTTTACTCCGGTTGTACGGCGAATTCTTTGGAGAAGACTGCATAGACCGATTATGAGATACCTTTTCGGAGAGTAGTGGAATGTTTAGAACTGGGCATTTTGAGCAAATCATGCGACAGGATGATTTAGATAGGATAAGTCGAGAGTTGGCAAGGTTTTAGAGAGCAGGAGTCCGCAAATTAAATAATGTGAGCACCCATATCATATTTTGAAAACTACAAATTATGACGGAAGTGGTGGCATCGATGTTGCACCGCCTGCTTTTGCCGCTGGAGACGGGAAAAACAGCGGTAGATAAGCCTGGTGGAGCCCTGTTAGCTTCGAGATCGCCTATTGAATTGATAGCAAAGTATTTCGGCATGAATGCCTTTTGAGAAACAAGTATAGGCACATGACATACAACAATGACTGCCATAACTAGAAAACACCGAAGACATCAGCAGGTGTCTAACTTTGCCAGGAAGATTTGATTAAACATACCGGACATAATCACCGATAAATAAGAGGGTGTGGCAGCATTCTTTTTCTGCTCTGGCGACTCGGCCATCCATGTCTGGAGCGAAAATACAACCGCCGTCCTGCACAAGATGGATCAGAAACCTGGAGGAAAGGCGTGAACGATCAGGTTGAACACACCATCCGATCATCCTATTCGCAGCACAATTGGTTTTTTCAGTATAGCCCTCAAATTTAATCGAGACTTCCTCGCAACTATGTTGATGGGACAACAACGCACCGGCTCCGCGTAAACATCTGCATATCGCGTTAGTGCTGGTCCGAGAGATGAAGACGGCCCATTCCTCAACATACCGCAGCCATAGGAAGCGTGCTCGACAGGGCGCCTTGAGAAAGTTATCAGCAACCAAATACACGCTGCCGGAATCGCGTGCGAGGGAACCCACTAGCCATATCACCATCCTTCTTCTTTGACGAAGGGCCAACAAATGGGACCACTGCCTTTCGAGGTTAACCAGCGTATCCCGGATAAGTCTAAATCGCCAGTCAATAGGGGGATATACCTAGGTCAGCTCTCCGCATATCTTTTTTCGTCGCCATTGTGACGAACGCGCAGCGCATGACATTGATCGCTTTCGGCGTCTTCTATCTCCTGGGTTGGGATGAGCCAAAAGCTCACCCCGTGCACGTGACTCGCTGACACCCAGGCAAACAGGGCAAACCGGACAAACCGGGCAAACCGAGCGTCGAAGAAATAACTCCGACGTTCTGTGCTCCGTACAAACAAGCCAATATCAGAAATTGCTTCACGATCAAGTAGCCGGTTAATTGAAATCCTGAGACTTTGTGTATTGCTCCACGGCGGATTGCCCTATTCATGCAGAGTCCTTCTTCATACCCCAGACTCCAAACTCGTAAATGCTCCCTAATTTACAAGGCAACGCAACTATTTACAGGTAACTTTTATCCCATCCTTTTACGGGTTCAATTGAAGCCATTTGCGTTTATCTTCCTCCTTTACCCAACCGGGGCCTCTTGGCACAAACCGATGTCCTAGACGATATCTGTTTAGCGGAAGGGAAGACCAGCCACACGAGTGGAAAACCTACACTTCAATATACGTGTGTATGTTCGGGTCTGCAAGGGCTTCTAAAACATCGCGGATGAAGTAGCGCATATCGACATATGACCACTAGACAGGAAGACGCATTTCAGCGGACAGTGGTTCGAAGATAGACAACATGAATCTCTACTTACCCTCAACTCTCGCATGAACGGCATGATCGTCCACCCATCGAGACCCGCTTTGATTTGTTCCAAGTTAAGCCTTCCTAATGCTTTCATTTGCGGTTCTTTGGCCCATGTCCCGACAGGTACCTTGTGTCTCCTCTCTGTCACGTCTACAAACCCTGCGTCTAGGAGATGGTCTCGCGCCTGATCGACGATTCGAAACGTCTTTCCGCTTATCTCTCCG
The DNA here is from genome assembly GCF_000003515.1 of Uncinocarpus reesii 1704. Taxonomy (NCBI): domain Eukaryota; kingdom Fungi; phylum Ascomycota; class Eurotiomycetes; order Onygenales; family Onygenaceae; genus Uncinocarpus; species Uncinocarpus reesii. The sequence goes on along the minus strand of NW_003052500.1, from coordinate 846,496 downwards.
GCCTGGAGCATCAACCTCGACCACCGGCTGAGCGGATGGTCATATGGGAGCGAACCGTCGTCCGACTTGAACTCAACAGATATTTCTTGCTGGTCAATCCAGCCTCCAGGTTTTAAATGGCTAGTTTGGTTAGCTTGCTTCGTTGAATGTAGATACCTTGGGCAACAAAGAAACGCACCGATATATTGACCTATAGAGGCCTGGCCAATCAGCTACAGATCCGTACATTTGTCGTATATGGACCAGATCGAAGTGGTTTGGCGGATAGCACCAGTCGTCGCAAACATCGTCAATGATAAAGCTACAGTTGCTCGGTAGCTCGGTTGGTTGAATTGCTGAGAAGTCTATGCCGGTGACATTTGCACATGGATACTCGTCCGCAAAATCACTGGGACAGCATTAGGATCCTCTAAGAAGAATGGAGTAGGAAAAGAGAATGAAGCCCTTACATTGCCCATGTTCCATTACCAGTTCCAAGATCGATAACCTCCTATGTTAAGGATTAACATCCAGATCAAGAGGCGGTAAGGGAGTGCTATACGAACTCTCACGTCTGTGGGGACCGGTGCATCTGCGAGCCTTCCGTCAAGCAATTGATAGAACATATCATACCTGGCAGAGCGATCTCAGCTTCATAACTTGGTCTCCGTGCGATAGGAGCTACTTACGCGATGTCCATCTGGTTTTGCTGGACCTCATCGTTTGGCGCCCTAACCAGCACGTCAGTCTAGTGTGCTTGTTGAACACCATTGCAGCCACATACCAATATTCTCCCTCCTGGAAAGCATTATATCGCCGACCATAATCATATGGATAATCGACAAACTCAGAAGTCAGCTCTGTCGTGCTCAGACTGGCCTCGCAAATATTCCCATTAGCACTTGCGGCAATGACTCAAAGATCGAAAGCCTGTCGACTCACGTATCGTCTTCGCCATAATCGGAACCAAAACTAGGCTCCTTTGACAACTAGTCAGCCAGGCACTGGCCCGTGAGAACATTCGATATTGGGTTGACGACAAGTCCCGGGGAACTAACTGGAATAGCTGGAGCCGGAACATTGGCCACCGGGATCTCCCCCGACGGCCCAGCACGAATGGTCCAACAGGGCTCCGGATTAGGTACACCGGGACAAAGAGGAAAATAGTATACGCCCGAATCGAAGAGCAGCTCAACCACATATAAGTTTCGACTCCAGTCGTAGACAATCCGGGGAGATTCCTGCAGCTGTTGCACAAGGGGACGGGCCATGGCAGGCATGTAGGCTTTGAACGGACTGGAAATGTCAAAGCTCTGTAACTGAAAGATGCAAAATGGGTCGACGAAAGAACAAAAGGACATTTGCTATCAGCGAGCTATTGGCCGGGTCCGCAGCTCTCTTTTATCCCTTTCCTCGTGGACAGCCATTGCAGACAAGGACATGGCCATTGCATCATGCATTGTATGTAAAAATAACAAGACAATGCATTATAATTAACAAACAACGCGTACCTATCATCCGCCAAAACCATGCGCTCAGCTCCGGACGCCTCCTCTCTTGCTGTAACAGCCAAAAGGGGTCAAGAAGAAAAAGAAAGCAAACGCAAATTCGAGACAAAGAAGACAGCCGAATGCAGTTGCATTGAAGAACGGATCCAGTGGTCGAGAACCATTCCTCTCCCCCTCTCTGCTACCACGTTCCACAACCATACATCCGACCTTACGCACGTATCTCCAGAATCGATGCCCAGTTATTGCAGCTGATTGGAATGCAGTGTGGTCTCCGTCTCCGAGGACTAGGCAGCCGACGGAAAACCCATGCCTGGGAAAGCCCGCAGCGTCGATCAGAGAGTATTAATAGTTCCGCTTTGACGCCATGAGCCATGAACCGGCTGAACCCGATCCCCCCCCAATGGCCATGGGGTTTCTCCGTGCGCACGGCTCTGGGAACATGCCTTTTCTCGGTTCGAAGATATTTAGATTGGCGATTCGCTGGATTTCAAACAAAGAAAGGCTTTTCTACCGGACCGGCGGTTAGGTGTGGCGAGCCTTTGGCGCTGCTGACTGGTTCCTGGGCCGACAAGGAGGCTCGAGTGATGGGCAGCAGCAAGGAAGATTACATAGTTATTCCTGGTTGCTGGACCGTGAGAGGGTTTCTGGGATTTTCTTGGGTCAAGGGAGAATTGAGATTTCGTCCAGCGCTGGTCCTGGTGGTTGATGAGAACAAAGAAACTGAAAGCAGGTCGTTTCGTGGCGACTCCTGCGCACACACTCACACACACGCAGTTACATTCTCATGGAGATAGGTCATTCGTTGATTCCAACTATGTATGATGGTGGCCCCAATGCCTTGGACTAGGATTTATCATTCAACTCGGTACCATGGTCTATTGCCAAAAAAGAAAGTAGAACAAAAAGCGATGAATTCCAGTCAAGTTACCATGTCCACGGGCCCTGCTCGCTAGAACCCTCAAGAGTTTCGGCCACGGGGTCTAAAAGCGCCCGAGTGTATGAAAGATTCGAGGTCGTTCTAGTTCTCGAATAGAACACTGGGCAGTCTTTACTATCGCATTTGACTTCATCACCCCAGGGAACACCCATACAAGAACGGCAGACCTCATGCACATCGGTCACTCTTCTCTCCGCCCGTTGAATCCTATACTGCAAACGCATGAGCGCAGTCTGCGGTTGCTGTAAACAGCTGTTGCAAAGAGGCTGGTCGCTTTCCAGCTTCTCTCGACACACGGCGCAAGACGAAGACTTCATGTATGATTCCAACGTCTTGCGCAGCAGGGTTCCGTCTTTGCAGGACGGGATCATGGCTCCGTCAGTGCGCCGCATCCGCTGATACTTGGGCATTTCGTCATACCACTGTCGGACGTTCGCTCCAACAAGGTTGAAGATTCGTTCAAGCGGAGGGATGATATTCTTCGAAATATAGTATTCCGCATCCAATTCCATCTGTGGGTCTTGGAGGAGGACTTCAGGCGCCACGCAGCGGTCGATCAGCCGCGCACCCGGGGCACCTGAGATCACCACGTACGGAACCCGTTCGCCATATTGCGGTTCCAGTCTTGGGTCTTCCAACATTCGCTTCGCACTTATCAGCGCGCCTGGTGGTGGCGGACCCTTTTCGCTATAGCTACCTAGCTTTACCTCCTTTGCGAAACAGAAATCCTGGATGGACACTCTGCCCTGCATGATTTTCGCGCATTGCTTCTGGAAATACTTCTTGATTTGACTGAGATCAGCGGTCTCAAACAGGATTCTCAGCGCCTTCTCTTCAATCTTCTGCTCGGCCGGAGTGCCGTCCCGGCGGACCGTTTCTATACCTTTCGCATCGAATTCAGGCTTCTTTTGGTCACGAGTTTCGTACTTGTAGCCCACATATCTCTTTTTAGCCAAAAGGACGCACGGATGGTATACTTTCTCGAATTTGAGTTTCACGGGACGAGGGTTGCGATCGGTAATCGTCTTCGCGATTTCTTCCCCGAGATCGAAGGCTTCATCCCTGGTACGGCCCTTGAGGTAGATGAAGAGACTATCTGTATCGCCATAAACAACTTCGGCTCCCCATCTCTCAACCGAGTGGATCAGTGCAATAGCCTTCTCCAACGTCTCTCGAGCGGTTTGGACTATGCTATCGGCTATCTCGGTACAGGGCATCCTCCCCGAAAAGGACGCAGAAGTATAGCCATACGTCACATTCGCAATCAACTTTAATGCGAGCTGTCGATTATTGAGTAATCGCTGCAGCGCTCTGTCCTCCTTATTAGCTTTCATGCCTCCTTTCACCATGACACGAGTCTCAAGAATCTCCGTAAGCATTTTCGCTAACAGCGATTTGCGAACCTCTGGCTTGGTATACATGATGCCGTTCGGAGAAATGTTGATCTGGTCTTGAAGAAGCTCGAGCAAACCTTGCTGCCTTTGGTAATCAATAAAGCCCATTTTGTTTCGACCGCGCCAATCCACGATCCTACCCAAAAAAGTCGAATAGCAATAATTATATGCAATCATAATACTTGGGTAGAGTGACTGAAAATCCAAAACCAGGAGCGGACTGGTATAGAAGTCGCTTTGAGGCTCCATCACGAGTGGCAGACACTCAAGAGCATTCTGCTGGCCCACCTGTGCTTTGCTTGGAGAAATCAAAATAAAATTCTCTGGTTTGGCAATGCGGAACATCAGAGATTCAACTTTGAACTGGGATCCTCGAGAGAATACGGAAAAGAAGTCGATTCCAAGAATCCTTGCTTGCTCGCTCGTTCTTGAAATTAGCTCGTTCGCATCGAGGATTTTAAGATTTAACTTTGTCCGTGCAATAAGATAGTTGACAACTTTTACTATATTTCGAGGTTTAGTACTCTTAAACCATTTGGTTAACACATGAAAAGGGTAATGGGGTATCCTCCGGTGAAGCACATGAAATACAACGTTCTCCATGGTATACTGAAGCAGATTCAGCTCGCCTCTCATCGCTCTCCAGATATTGATCATATGTCTACCCGTGACGCGAATGGTAGATGTGTGGTTGAAACCCCACCGATCAGATTCTTTGCCGAAACGCCCATGGGAATCTGTTTTCACTCTGGATAGTTCATCACAAAGATCATAATCATACTTGAGCCTTGCACGTTCGATGAGATAACCCCACGAGCCATTATGGACTTCGTATCCTGTCAAAATATCTGGGTCATGATACCGCACAGAATCCACCAGTTTGGTAAGAAGGTCAAGTTCTGAGGGTTCCTCCTCAACTTCAGCATTTGCATCATGCCAGACCTTCCCCCTGATGTTCTCAGGGTCTGCGACGGCAAGTATGCCTGTTTGGATATCGTTTTCGCTTCCACTGGCATCAAGTGAACGTTCGCCAGATTGGATACACCAAAATATACAAGATACTTCATCCTCCTCAGGATTAGGTGCAAGTGTTCCTCTTGTGTTCACATGTATTTCAAGGCTCATAACACTCATATAGTTGGACTCGTGTTGTATATTTCGGGAATGTTTCTTCTGGGAATATTTAAAGCCATGGGAATCCTTTTGGGTAACAGCATCAATCTGAGAAAGTCCAATACGCTGGGGTTGCTTCGCAATAAACGGGCTAGCTTGAAGATCTTTAGAATCTTGCTCCTTGCACCATTCAACCACCTCTAAACGCGACGGTGGCAAGGGCGCAAATTCCCAGCAGCGGATAGAGCAGGTTTTTCGGAGCCTAACATTATCCCTTTCGAAAACACCTGGATCAATGGTTGGAGGCTTGGATCTAAGGGACTCGGATATTTTTCCGGTTGGGTCAAATTGAGGAAGATACGGTACCGTATTGCTTTCGAGTTTGAATTCTCTCCCAGCGTATTCTCGTGAGCGTTCTGGCACATCGTCATCATTGCTATAATATGCGTTTTGGTAGATGACGGAGGGCTTTGAGTCATCATTTATAGTTGCGCGAACCGTAGCTAACGGTGGACAAGGGGGAGCGAATAGATATGTTTTGCCATAAGAGGGTATATTGAAGGATTGGTGAAAATAATGGCCCAGCTCGGCCTCATTTAAGTGAGATGTTTGTGAGGCACCGAAATCGAGCGGTTTGTCTGATGCCGAACGCAAGTGAGAATCTTGTAGGGAAGCGGATTCCTGCTTTTCAGCGTTGGACTGAGTCAATTTCATTGAACCACTTTGCTGGCTAAATCTTGAAAGAGTAAGAGGATCATTCGGGTCTTTGACTATAGGGAACTGTAGCCTCTGGTTGCAGTCATTTCTGTCTGACTTTTGCGACGATTTTGCCTGTGAAGAAGGGTCTCCGGCAGTTCGATGCTGTTGAGCTTCTTGTTGGGTGGGCGGGAAGAAGTTGAGATGAGGGCGCTCTATCTTCATGCAGCTGTGAGAGAGTGTGTACCGGGGACACTGTATTTTCCAATGTGAATCTAAGTCTCTTGTTCGGCCGTTGCGCCGTCCTTTCCGGTGAAAGGGGGCTTCTTAAAGAGCCAGGCTTGAATTTACTTATAAATTCATCGTCTATTTCGAAGATGTCTTGGTTAGAATTAATGATGGCTGATGATCGCCGGATTCCCATACTCTCGAGCTCAGCATACGAAATCGGTTTTGAATTATCAATCCCATTATTTTCACCTTCAGAATTATCATTATTTTCCCTAAACGTCGAGCCGTCTGTCAGAATGTGTTCTAACTCTTGTTCTTTGATGCTGTCAGGTTGCGAGTTTCGCGAGAGAACGTTATTCCCATCCCAGTCTGGCTTAGTTGGCATCTGAAGTCCAGCCGATAGAATCCGCAACTCGTCAACTTCGACGTCGGCTTCCGCAGGTTCAGCTTCGACATTAAGAGTCTCTGAGCGAGCTGTATGAAGGTTTTCAGGAAACAAATCCTGTACGCTATCCAAAGCCGACTGTATATTCGATTCGAATGGAACTGGTTGAGCGGGATTTGTTGTTTTCAGTTTCTCGCCATGTCTAGCTCTCTCGCCCATCATTAGATTCGTTATTTGAGCTCGGAACTCTTCTTCATGAATCCAGCCACCAGAGGCAGTATTTCGAGGATCAGCGGACATAGAAACTAGATCTGCGGGAGTAAAAGGGCTGCTTTCTGGGTCCACCAAGCCCAATGCAGCCTTTCTCCTCCGCTTTTCGTCCTCCCACAAACTAGCCAAACTTGGAACCAATTTCTCGTCAAGATGAGCTGAAGGCAAGTTTTCGAAAAGATCATTATGCAAAGGGCGCTCCCTGATTTCATGACGGTTGAGGATATCTTGGACCTGAATGTCAACCTCAAGCATACAGTGGCTCTGTTTAGGGTATACCACGGCGTCGGATATCAACTCAGGTGGAATACTTCGGTCATGCCACCGGTGGTTAGGATCCTCTAACTCAGAATAAAGCGGCACCGGCCCCCGAAAGGTCGCTTTGCGACACTCGATATACGAACAGCCGTACAAATTGTAATCGCACATCCACTGAGGTACATATTGCATATGGCTTTCATATGGCTGAAGAACCCGTTTCATTACAGCACCCTGGAGTAAAAGGTCCGCCAGGCGCGTCATATGCAGGGGATTAAGCAAATATATCTTGAAGAAAAATCTATGTCCAACATGGTAGCCGTAGAAAGGAGTACCCTTAACGAGGCTTATATGGGCGACGTAGGCCGTTCCGGGATCATATGCATTCCGACGGTAGCTAGCCGCGAGGGCATGATCAATTGATACGTGGAGGCTACGAACAGCAGCTTTGACTGCAAGCACTTAGGCGAATTGTCTCAAAGGGAAAACCATCGTTTCTAACCTTGATCTGGAGCTAGGCTCCCACGGTATTCTATATAGAGGTATGGGAAGGCTCCATGTATATGCGCGCACACTTTCTGTCCCGTCTCAGTGGCACCGAATACTCGGATGACGGGGACTTTTGGCCTTGCCGCCGCTGGTATAGGATCATCGCTGCGAGGGACTTGAGGGTCAAAATATGTTGGAGTGCTTTGGTAATGGTCGACGCAATTTAGCAAAACGCGGAAGGTTTCCATCAGCTATGAAGGGTGAGTTCGAAAAACATGGGGAATGCAGAATTTCAACATTCATCCAACTGTCCAACGAAGCAGCCATCAGGCAGACGTTGAGCTTTTGGAAGTTCGAAGACGACGCGTTCTAGAACAGTTGGAACGTGAGCGCCAGCCTGAGCGCCACTCACGTGACAGATTTGGCGTTGCCATCTCCAGGCCGTCTCTTCACGAAGTTCTCTTCAAGCAGTTATTTGGGGGTCAGCAGTCTCATAATTTCTAGATACCCGAGGGGAACTTATAATAATACTTGCGCCTACTGTTTATATCACCGACAATGTCGCGAAGACCGACAGACGTAGCGTCCAAAGAGCGCAACGAATATATCCCGTCCTTTATCTCGAAAAAGCCGTTCTACGTCGATGACGAATCGTCTGCCAACGACTACCTCGAGCATCAACGTCTACAGAAGTCCAAAGAGGGCCAGTCACAATGGTACGAGAGAGGCAAGCGAGCAGGACCTGCGGCGACGAAATACCGGAAAGGAGCCTGCGAGAACTGCGGAGCGATGACCCACAAGACAAAAGATTGCTTAAGCAGACCTCGAAAGCTCGGCGCCAAGTGGACTGGGAAAGATATCCAGGCCGATGAAGTGATTCAAAAGGTAGAAATGGGCTGGGATGCAAAACGGGATCGTTGGAACGGCTACGATGCTAGAGAATATAGGAACGTCGTACACGAATATGAAGAACTGGAGACACTTAAACGACGAGCTAAAGATGCGTCAGAAGATCGAAAGTCAGATCCCGGTAATGACGAGGATGAGGATGATGTCGACGGTGTAGGTGAAGCTAAATATGCTGAGGAGTCGGATATGGGAAGGAAACAAAGCACAGCAACTCGGAATCTACGAATTCGAGAAGATACAGCGAAATACTTACTGAACTTGGATCTTGACTCTGCCAAGTATGACCCGAAGACACGCTCGATGGTCGACATGGGCGCACAGTTTGATAAAGCCGCCGCGCTCGTCGCCGAAGAAAACTTTATGCGGGCATCGGGTGATGCCGCTGAATTTGAAAAGGCGCAACGATACGCTTGGGAAACACAGGAGCGTGGCGATGCAGATAGACAACATTTGCAGGCAAACCCAACGCAGGGGGAATTCTATAGGAAGAAGCAGAAGGAAGAAACGGATGCCAAAAAAGCAGCACAAAAGAAAGCGTTACTGGATAAGTATGGCGGGGCAGAATTCTTACAACCTGGATTATTGCACCAAGCTGCTGTTACTGAAAATGAGCGATTTGTGGAATACGACGAAACTGGCGCCATCAAAGGGGAGCCAAAAACGGCTGTGAAGTCGAAATACAAGGAAGATGTACTGATCAACAATCATACCTCAGTCTGGGGCAGTTGGTGGTCTAATTTCAAATGGGGTTATGCGTGCTGCCATTCTATTGTGAAAAATAGCTACTGCACGGGAGAAGAAGGCAAGACTGCTTTCGCGGAAGCTGAGACGATGCTTTTGAAAGAGCTTGAGAACGCTGCTACCGAAGCACCTGCTATAGCGGCCACCGATAGAAAAGACGACAAGTCTATGACCACGACCTTAGGGAAGCGGACACTACATGAGCTTCAGCAAGGTGTGACCGAGGAAGAGCTTGAAAGCTATAAAAGATCTCGACATGTTGCTGACGACCCCATGGCTGCATATCTCGGAAAGGATAAACTGGTTACTTGATACGGCCATGGTGCTTTTTGTTGTTATTTTGGAGCGTTCAAGCGATTTCTGTAGATATAATGCATTTCAATAAGGATCATCAGAATCGGATTCTTCATTCTATTCCCTTGTAGAATATGCTGCCTGTCAATTCTTCCCTCTGCTGCGAGTTTGATGTTTCTTGGGGAAAAGGCGTATCACGTGACTCAGGGCTTCAACCCTCGCACAACAATTCGCTTAGCGCTTTGAGAACTTTGGATTCAACGGCCTTTTGCGACAACGACGACACGACCACCGCTTCCAACAGCAAAATCGAGGTATGTTGAATCTCATGTTCTCTTCGTGCTGAGATCCTAGATTTCTGAGAGACTAACGGATTTCTTTGCCTGGCAGTAGAGTTCCTAACCCAAGATGAGTACGAACGACCCCCAGATCCACCAAGACGTCGAATAAAACTCCGATAGCATGATTTATGTGATTACTGATGGGCTTGATTAGCGAAGGGAACATCCAGCTTTGGCAAGCGCCACAACAAGACGCACACCTTGTGCCGACGATGCGGTTAGTTTTTCCTCGAATTCTGGGAGCCGTTCGACGGGTTAAAGGGAGACGGAGCAGAAGTTTTGGAAGGGAATATTCATTCGACATGGGACTGACAACGGATATTTCTCTTGACCAGGTCGCCGCTCTTTCCACATTCAAAAGAGCACCTGTAGCTCTTGCGGTTACCCAGCAGCCAAGATGCGCAAATGTACGTTCAAAGACACCAACCCATGCTTCCTAATATCGACAACAATCAAATACAACGGGAAGAAGCTTGCAAAAGGCTGCAATTACTCACCATAAATACAGTTAACTGGGGTGAGAAGGCCCTCCGCCGAAGAACCACCGGTACCGGCCGCATGAGATACCTCAAGGTTGTCCAGAGAAAATTCAAGAACGGCTTCCAAACCGGCACTCCTAAGGGCGCTCGGGGACCTCAGACCGCATAGATGATGTTCGTTTCGCTTTCGTCGGTTTCTAGGGGTATCTAGGAAAGGGGTTTACATACCATTGTCTCTTATGAGGAGCGGAGACATTGAATCTTGCTGGGAACCAACTAGCTGTTTTTATGAGCTTAGTTCTGTTTTTTACACGGCGTGGTATCCCGACAAATTCAATATTTATGGTCGATTCCATCAAGAGAAACAAGTTCATGGACTGGAAAAATATATGTGGAAATTCACGGAGTACATGGGTCTCCTTCTCTTGTTAAATAATGACAAGAATCCTTTCGCCCGCAATGACAAGGACGATCTGGTTTCGCAAGTGTGTCTGTGTCTTGATCCAATTCAAAAATTGAGGGCGATCCTATATCTTCACTCCTTTGCGGCGGAAATGATCTCCTTTTGCGTTTACACCGTCTAGGTCTTCACTACATAATACACCCGCGCTATTCGCCTCTACCAAAGACCCGCACTGCTCCATCGCTCTGAACATAGTACAAGACTTCTTTCGGTTCTATATCATCCTCTCCCATATGTTTCGAATCAGATGTATTGGCAAACGACACGCCTTTGTTGATCTGCAACACGCCGCTGACATCTCGAGCAACACCTGTTTCTAACCCTCTTAGTTGCATTACCATTCGGGCCTGGTACGCCATGGTGACCACTAGACTCGCGTGTTCCAGTTCCAGAGGCGTTCTCTGTTCCTCGGAATGAATGAGAGGCGCATCAGCTGCCAGTGTTAGGAGTGTAGAGTGTACGTGCTGGAACAACTAGCTATTAGCCACTTTCGTATGATCTATACGAAGCTGCGAATGGGCAGAATGTACCTGTCGTAAACCCATAATCATATCCTTTACCTCTACCGCGCCGATTCCAGCTTCAGGTCCCGTCGCAGCTAGAAGCATATCTGGCTGGTCTATAACAAGGAGCACGTCCTCTGTTGATGAAACCCGATCATCTTCACCGGCATGGCTCTTTAGGCTCTCAATAGCCGAGATGATATCTCTCTCTATGGCTTCAAGTTTCCCGGCCATTGACCAATGAAGTGTCGTTGGTCCACTGGATTTTTGGTGGACGGGAGCAGGGCGACTAGCTGGAGGAGCCCGAGCCGCGGCAACGAATCGAGAGGCGTGAGGAGCCGGAGGCCTGCCATGAAGTGCTATCGGTGTCGATGTAGGATGCGCGACTTCATGAGAGAAAAGCCCAGTAAGTCCATCCACGAACGCAAATTTGCGCTCGTTGGCGAGTTTGGCCAGGTCAATTCCCTAGAAAAGAGCTAATGTCAATGCTGTATGCGAAACTATTTTAAGAAGAGCACACCGCTCTCAGACAAGTTTGCTGATATCAATCCTGTCCAGGCCAACCCCAGTCACAGGTTATCATGAAAGAAGCCTCGAGATTTTGCACCATCCGTTGCAATCACTTCTTTAACGAAAAAAACTACACTTACCAGCCTCCTGGCCTCTCCTCTCCAAAACTCCCATCCTCTTAAAAAGCTCACCAGAACGACTCTCATTGTGCCCCTCCTCCCACTTGCAGCCCCTCCCTCATCGTCAAGCCCAATCCCCACACCGGCATCCTGCTGCCATCTCCCTCTCGACGACGATGCTGAAGGTGAATAAAGTGCGTCGCATAGAAATCTCAACACGAGCCAATTGCTGGTTGTGCCCAATAGAGATGTGATGAGTGATAGTGACTGTGCTGGCGGAGGGGAGCTATAGGGAGCTAGGAGGGGGGCTGTGGCTGTTGGCATCGGGGTAACCAGTGGTTATCTTGAGTAGCTATTTCGATTTCTCCGGCCCATTTGATCAGACAGAATTTAGATCGTAAAAGCAATCTATTGATCAATATAAAATTCGGCTTCTGGAGATGTTTTGCATTGAAGTCGAAACTAACAACCTTCAAATGACATAATCCCGTCTTCATAGAATCATGCACAATTGAGGGCTGTCACTCCTAAATCAACAATTGTTTTAGAGCGAATAGCTACTTAACTCTTAGTAAATAGCATTCCGATCACCTATGTACGAATCTACTTATCAAACTCGAGAAGGGATATGTTGAGACCATAGCTAACATGACCCATAATCAACCGTCGAAATGCCGATATTCACCAGACTCCTTTCCATCGCCCAAAGAGTTACATACCGAGCAAAGCTTCCAGTTGATCGAGTGCCGATGGCTTGATATCACCTTCTTGCTCAATAATATCTCTAGTCTCATCGGCAAAGCTTTCTCCGCAAGTAGAAACAGGACTGGCGACCAATCTTTTCTCGACTGGGACTTGCCCGTTTTCATCGGCGTCCGCTTTCGTCAATGGCTCAGGCGTCGACTTTGTTTTGCCATCAGATGACTGATCGATAATGTCCATCAAATTCAATATTGAGTTAAACGAGCTGTCAACCGGGGAACTTTGGGCGGAGAACACCTCCTCAATATCGATCAACTGGCTTGACGTCTCCGAGCTGGGGTCTTTATTTTTGGCAGGAACCTCAACGTTGTCTCCAAACCCTTCTTTAAATGCTTCCGGCTTATCAAATACGTCGCCGAGGCCACTCCAAGGATCGTAATTCGGATCTTGAAACAGCTCGAGAACCTCTCCAGCATGCTGAACTCCGCCCGCTGTCTCGACATCGCGGACCCCGGCCAGATTTTCGTTGACGGCATCTCTACGTTTTTTGAACGAAGCTTGACCGGACCACAGTCCCACTTCCTCGAGGCACGCAGGGTCATAGTGCTGATTGACTATTTTACCAAGAACTGGTTGTAGCACCCACGGAAAGCTGATGAATGGTAGCTTCTCCTCATGCTTTATTGACACACTCTGAATGCCCGTTTCATCAGAATATCTAGCCTTGCTCGCCGCTAGCGCTTGCGTCATTTCGTTGCAGGTAACTTTGTACATGGCAACAGCAAGTGGTGCTAGATGCTCGAAATCTTTGCCTCCTGCTTTTTCGAAGCAGAGAACACGGAAACGTTCCCGTAAAGCAGACGCAATCTGGCCAATTTCTTCATGAAATTTATAGTCCTTGCTCATATTCGCATGACTCAGGACAAATGTCGACCATACTTCAAACTCCGTGTTAATCTCATGCTGCGCCATGATCCTACGCATATCCGCATCGTATAGCGTTTTCAGCTCCGTAGCCATAGCTAAAAGGTCATCGCTGGTTTCAATCCCACTGCTTAGGATCCGTTCATCGAAGTCAGCTTCAAGCTTAGGCCTATAATCGACGCGTTCCAATCTGTCGTAAAGCTGACCAAGGATCTTTTGGGAAATGTATTGGGCTTCCTTTGGTTTATGCTTTTTCTCCATGAAGTGCGGCCATTTTCGGGGGATCAAGTCTTTGGTCATTTTTGCTGGTATTCCCGTTTTATTATAGTCCACTGCGGCAGAGTGCAGCTCCGCGAGCTGCATACATTTTGGATCATTTACACCTCGTTCCAGGTAGTCCGCCCATGCGAGATGAGCCAGCGCAATTTGGGGAAGGCGGTCATTTTTCATGTACGTTACAAAAAAAGACGTGATGTCGTTAACGGTAACGTCGCGGGATAGACAGTGGGCCTTTGTCGATGGCACATAATCCATTGGCTGTCTAAACCAGTTCTTTGGGAGAAGGTCTTGATCCCAGATGATCAGATAGTCGTCACCATCCAAGTCGCCGCCTGAACACATACTTGGGACATCTTTGTCTCCTGTTTGTGGAAACACGACAACATCCTTAAGATGGTGTAAGGCAGGGACATTGACTGCCTTAACAACACGGATATCACCCGGATGCAGCGAAGGATTTCGGGCAACGATACATGGGCCCTCGATCACCTCATACTTTCCACCATTGTCTGCGCGGGATATCTGAACAAAAACTTCTGGAAGAGACTCCAGTTTCTCTTCATAAGACGCGTTCGCCGCAGGGATTTTGTCGTTGAAAAACCCCTTCAACGTCCCTGTCTCATCAAGACAGCCAAACAAACATGCGCCATCCTCAATAATAATTTTTGCCTTTTCCTTGAGGTATTTGATTTGCCATGCTCTCCATAACTCCAGCAAGGAGGTGACAAAAGGTTCCTTCGATGCTTGGAAACCGTCTTGAACCATCTCGGCGAGCACCAATGTCATTTGGTTAGGGTCGACGTATTTATGAAGCAGGTGAATTGCCTGAGCTTCGCTAGACATGGCTAACTCAAGGTTTTCGAGCATAACTCGGAGCTTTTCAATGAAAATCTCATCGGGAACTTCGAGGGCTGACAAAACAACAATAAGTTGGCGGTTTAGACTTGCCATTGAAAAATGTGAATGCCGAATCACTTCAAGGCCATTATGTATGGCTGGAAACTTGTATTGGGACTTTCGAATGTGGACTTCTCGACGTTGGGCTTCGGGGGAAACAGTCAAAATACCTTTGCAGCCTCCAAGTCGAAATTGAAAGACGGAAGGAGGTTCGCCGCATGGGGTTTTAATCTTGAATTCCGTCATGATCATCTGCGCCAGGAATCTGGAGATACGACCAACGCCGTCTGAGAAAGTGTGGCCATTTCTTTCAATGTCTTCTATCTCGCGAATTTGCACGGGACAACCAGTCACTGCTCGGGTTGTTGAAAAGCACTGGCCTAACCGGGCAGCATGCCGAGCGATCTCTTTGATATCGCTGAAATGCCCCATCCATGCACGGATATTCGAGGCCGTAAGATGAGGCAAGGAAGCGAAAAAGTAGGCGCCATGTTCACGGAATTGGGAATTACCAAATGCTAAGAACTCATAATGTCTGTCGCCAAGTGTGATGCCGTTCATCATAGCACGCTTGATGCGGGTAAAGACCTCGTCCATGGTATTGTTATGGCTAGGGCTAATTCTTCCTTCGAACCTCTCGTCGGTGAAGCGAACACGGAGAAAGCGGTCAGCATATTCAATGTAATGTCTGATGACGCGGTTCGATATATCGACAGAAGGCGTGTTAAAGTACACAGTCGATGGTGTCACGCGTGCTGTTCTCATGTAGCAGCAGTATTTTGGAATTCTACGACTTGTGGCCGGTTTGACAAATAAAATGTCAAATATTTTCATTGGGTCATAGTACACGAGCTTTTCGCCCGCTACGTGCTCCAGTAACTCTCTTGCATTGGTCTCACCGAGTGCCGCAAGGGTAGTTGTGAAGTCTTTGCCGATGGTATATTCGCTCAAAAGGCCATGGGACAGACAAACTTCCAGCTGGTATCTAACAGAATATGGAAGGGGTATATAATCTTCCTCTGCCAAATCCTGCAACGAAGTAGTTCGTTTGGAGCCGTGGTTTGGAGGGTCGATCCATTTCCACGCCACAGAAACTGTGGAATTCGTGTTGACTTGAAATTCTGGAGCATCTTGAACTTCAACGTTGAAGTCCCTACATATATTCTGAAGGGTCTCAAGCTTCTGAGCGGTAGTTGCATTGAGGTTATCAAATGTTAACCTAAACGTCGTCCACCGTCCTGATCGCAAGACCGTTAGCTACAAGTCAGCCTGTTTGGAAAATGCGAGTCTTACCGATATTTATCAATGAGTTTGTCTTTCGCAAGCTCAATGAAGCTTGAGCAGCTTCGTGTTGCGAATATGGGATATCAGTTTGCCGAAACCAGGAGTCAAATTCTCTCCATGTGCTTCCGGTATCGGAAAAGGTAACCGTTAAATCGTTTAGTTTCCGATGGTAGATTGGCGGCGAGTCCAAAACAATCACTAGCGACGGGTTGCCTGCACTCTTGGGCCGTAAAATACGTGACAGATGGACGAAGGGGATACGGAAGCGGTAGCTGTAAACTAGGGGAGCACGGGACAAAGGGCGTGGATCGAACAGGGACAACTGGAAGTAGACTATTATCTCACGTCGAGAAAGGTCTACCACGAAACGAATTTGGCCCATCCGGTTCGAATCGACAGTCCTGAGAGAAAGCATGACATCCTTCTCTATCAAGGTCCCAAAATCAAGTCTCCCTATCGGCAGCTCCTGCCCATTATTAGCCCGCCGCTTTCACAATGGCACTAAATGGGTCGCTTACCGTCGTCGTCGGATATAGTATGTGCGGAGATAAAGGGCTTGGAATCTGATTCAAAGGCCGCTTTGGGTCAATATTCACTCCTAAAACACAGCTCTGGCCGTTGTCCAACTCGAGAATATGCGTCCGGTTCGGGCAAAAAACATCCCGTGGTGGAGGTCTATCAAAGATCAGTTGGGCAACAGAAAGGATTCCACCAAACCAGTTAATGTACTTACCTAAATCGGATCTTGCCTCGACCCTCCCTTGCTCCCTTTGCGTTCTCAAATATCTCTACAAACTCAATTGTCCCGTAGCTCTTGAATGACCGCCAGATCGTAAAAGTGTTGATATCCTTAGGAAGCCCAGAAATAAAGACATTGAGAGAATCCCAAGTTGTCCAGGGCGCAAAGAGCTGAGATGCCCTTTGCTGGTCAGCCATGCTGGGCATGGCGATAGGTCTGCGTCGACTGGCGATTCGAGAGCGAGGATCAGCCATTGTCAAGCACTGAAGAGTCAATCGATCGGGAAGAAGAAGGGAGATGAAGTAGTAGTGATGGCTTTCAGGAGGAGTGAAGTTGAAGAAACTGGGGAATGAGAGAAAGCAGGAACTGAGAGGAACAGCAAACAGAGGTGAATGGCACAAAGTGAGACGAAGAGAAGGGAAGGAGGTGAGTCCCGCCGATGAGGGGAACCAGAGGTGCAGCCCGATGCGGAATCCGGGAGAATCACAGGGAACGACCAGAACAGGAAGTCCTGTGAGGACGGCTTGCACGCAAGCTTACCCTTCGTGGCCACTCACGCCCAGTCCGGCGATGGCGGCTGGTGAAGGCGACATAATCCCCTGAGAACTGCGGATAACAGCCCCGTGCATACCCATTTGCCGCTGTGCGCGTTGTTTTGCATTCTTCGCCGGGGCAACACTCTGCCTTTCCATCTCCAGCTTCCTTAGCTTTTTCTCTTCACTCCTCCTTTGCGAGCGGGAATTTCCTCCCCCTCGTGTTCCTCCACCGCTAGTCGGATTCTGCTTAGCAGTCGGGTGGTCCACGGTCTTATCCTAAAGGGAGCCAAAGGGATTAGCCAAAGCCCAGTTATCACCCAAGTGCATAGAGTTTGCGCACTGGACAAACAAGGCTGCATATGGGGGCATATGCACGGTTGCCACTTGTGCAATATGACCCTTGAAAACAGCCATGATGATGCATAGGGTTTAAGGAACAGTACTCACCATGTTCATCCTTTCCTAGTCTAAAATCCCCAGGAGAGTGGCTCGAAGAATAACAACTTGAACAGAGCAGAAAAAGCACTTACAAACAGTCGGAGTTTGTAAGGAGGTGGATTATGAAGGAGCAGCCAAAGTACATGATTTTAGAGACCAGAAAACCTAAACCGGCTGGACCGAGATAATCATAATGAATGGCTGCTGAGTTTCTGGAAACAAAAATTCCTAACTTTTATTGTTTGCAGCCTATGCAATGCAGGTGGACAATGAGCAAACCCCCTAGACAGTGAAGCAAAACCGGCAAAATAGCATCTGCTGCAGGTGTCCGCGGGCTGAAACGCGAGCAGGTCATTCAAACAACTGGGGATATAAAAAGGCTAATACCGGGGGGAAGTCTCATCATTTCCCTTCCTCAGTGACATACAACAGATACACAATGAATAAGTGAAAATACGAGAGTGTGAGTCGAAAGAAAAAAAAATATTATTATTACTCCAAAACGGAGTAATTCAGCCTAACTTGAAGTAATAGAAGAAAAATGCAAAGGTGTTGCAAAAAGCAATTATCCTAGATCCGCAAGCGGACTTCAGAGATGTCTCATACCTCATAAGGGGCCATCGTCCATAGTGCCTTAGACGATATTCACATCAGAAAATCAAAACGTGGAAATATCTTCCTGGACCGAGTTCTCTTCGAAGCTGAGGTGTTGCCCATCGCCATCAATTATTTTACTTGGCGAGGAACGGTTCCGGCCTTTGACTGGACTGTTGGTATTGAGCTGCAACAGCGGCTGCCTGGAAGCTGGAGGTGTTGACGAAAGATTGCTGAGCCGCTTACGAGGCCGCCCAGCTTCAGATTTCTTGTTATTCACGGAGCCGACAGGCCCCATCGACCGCCTTTGGGCATTCCTTCGGCGTTTTGGCGTGGGACTCGGTGCCGTTGAGTTAATCGGCCCAAAAGACTCGGTTGTCAAGCTCATGTTCTCTGCTTCTCTGTCAGTATACCCAGAGCGCGCGTTTCCCGACCCTTGTGGCCCATGTAAGGGTTCGAAGTGTGTTGGAACGGCCGGATGGCTGGGGTTGAAAACCGCCATTAGTCTGTTACTGTATTCCTGGGCTTTCGCCATTTCACGAGCTTTCTCGCCATATTCTTGCCTCAAAGCGCTCAACTGGTTACAAATCTCTCGTCAACCATAAGTCTTGGAGTGTATGTTTGGGTATAAACCATACCTGATACTCTAAGGATTCGATTTTCTTGCCTTTTTCTTTAACTGCGCGGCTCGCCTTGAGCTTTACGGTTTCTAACGTCGTCTCCCATGTTTGTTGTTCTTCCAAATGAGATGCTCTCATAACCGACATCTAAAGCATTCAAGTAAGCACGGGCAATTGGCTCATGCATCTCATTGTTGGCAACACGTACCTCGTCGTTCAATCGCGATACCTCCGTCTCGTGGCACTCTTTCAACGTTTCGACAGCACGTTCATACGATTCGCTGTCGACCTGGCATTTCTCCTCAAACATTAGACATTGAGAGGTCTTCTGCTTGAGCTGTATCAAGGTTAGATATCGACTCGCAAGATCTATGTCGCGTACTTACGAGGCCTTCTGCTTTCTCTAAACTCGAATTCAGTGTTAGTGCCTCCCCCTGCAAAGTGTTGATTATTGATTCTTGGTTGCGGCATAATTCCTCTTTCGCAGCAATTATGCCCTGTAGCTCTTTGGTTTCGGACTGGGCTTCTCGAGTTGAAGTCAATGCCTCCTGTCTGAGGGCTTCCAGCTTGTCATTTTCAAGATTTAATTGTTCAGTCCTCTCTCGCAACTCTTCGATCACGTCGTCCTTTGCCGCAATAATTGCGCTGTATCTAATCTCCAAATCTTGTGCCTTTTCTCGAGCTGAGTGAATCGCCTTCTGGTTGGTTTGTATTGAATCTTGGAGGTTCGCTTTAGTAGATTTCAAGTCTGTTGCTAGACGCTCCACATCAAGGCAAAGATCATCATTTTCACTCCTCAGCCTCGCAATCAATTCCGCATCTTCAGTTGTTTTATTTGTCAGCTTTTCGCATTCCAACTTGGCCGCTTCACATTTTGCGGCCAGGCCTTCCATCTCAGCGCTCATGGACCGGAGCGGGGCTTCAACATTCTCACATCGCATTTCAAAATCTTGACAGACATCCTGAACTTGGCGAACAACTTCAGAATATGAAAGATCAGACAATTGATGTAAATGTTGGGAAAGTTTTGACCTCCAGTCCCGGCTTGCATCGGGTGCGTACTGGTCTCGTGCCATTCCATGGACTGAACCGTCACCAACCTTAGGAGGAATTCGAGAGAGTGGATAAGATATTTCAAGTGAAGATTTTAAATTGATTAGAGTCTTTTCCCATAGAAACGAAAGTTGCTGTGAGGATTCCGTCGGAGGGCTGGTATTGAATAGATTTAAAACCAAAGCGCCCAATTCGAGAGACAAGTAATTCGACCTCAAAGATGCTGCAACGGGGCAGATCCTGCATTGCCCGCACTGACTATGATCCGGGGAAGGTCGTATTGCGCCGCACTGGAATTTCATCTTCTCCCTGTCGATAGCAAGAAGAGCGGCTTTGATAGACGCCTTTAGGCTGCTAGAAGACTCTGATTTTTTGGCGAGTCCAGATAGCATTGACCTCGCCATACCGACATTGACCATATGTATATCAGTACTAAACGAAAAATCATCCAAGTGCATCATAATATAAGCAATGCATCGGGAGATTGTCGGCTGGTCAAACCTAGGCTGGTATGGTATCAGTAGACGCATGGATATTCATCTGGCATGCAAAACCTACTGAAACGTTTTGGATCAAAAGCGAAAGGTAGTCAGCGGGTGTATCGTAAAGAACACGATTGCTATCTTCCGACAAAATCCTTTGTTGGACCAACTCCACAACATGATTTGGGAGCATTTCCGCAGGAACAAATGAGACAAGGAAGCCAAGGCCCTGTGATCTGTGAGCATATCAATATACAACTTCCAAGGTGCAAACGCACCATCATCTGGACTTCTAGACTGGCAGCTGACTTGATGACCTTCTCGCATAGTTTGATAATCTTTGGTTTGTTAGCGGTTAGCCAAAGAGTTTTCTGTGTGGGTTCCACAGCTTCACAAATTTCCTTCACAAGCTGGAGGTACTGAACGCTCTCAGATGAAAATAGCACACTATTCCCAGAGTAGACCAAAATTGCACGCAAGAAGGCCAGGTCTAATGTCTTCAAACCTCTTGTGGCATCAAAAAATTGACAGATAGATCGAAGCCAGCGCGGCTTCTCGGATGGGAACAATTGTGGTGCTGATGCAATTTTTGCCAAAATCGCCAGGCAGAACAGATTGCCCATATGATCATCCAAGTTGCGTAAGATCCTTGTGCACTCAACCTGGAAGTTTATCATTATCTGCTCTGGAATGATCTCCAAGATACTGCCCTGGACGCTCTTGATAACCTGGTATAGGGGCGACAGGGTGTCTTTGCACGGTCGGCAAACGGCCATTTCAATCAACTTTGAGATAAAATCGGGAAACCTGGCAGGAATTACCAAAGAATTCGGCAGTGGCGCGGACAACACCGCCAGGCAGGCCTCCAAGTACTGCCCTGACGGGGCTGATGAAGGGTCGCTCGAACCATCCTGTATGTTTTGAGCCGCATTAGACAAAATTGCCTTATCTAATAGGTAGTCAAATATCTCAGGTTTTGCGGTCAGAATCGCATCTCGACATGGCTCCACGGACGCTTCACAAGAGAAGTTAGAACCCGGCAATATAAGCCCAGTCAAACAGCATTCCCGCATCGTAAGCCACAAGCGTACCTATGGATATAAATATTCGAAGTGCATACAGTGACTGCGGAAAGACACCCAGAATAGCAGATACGAGCGGAGGCACCTGGCATGGTTTAGAATCCGCCCACAAGCGTAGGCTTTTCGCGGGGTCTTCCTCTGCACATATTATATCATGAAGATCCTGGTTCCATGCAATCAGCCACCGAACAAGCATTTTTGGAGTTCTTTTCGCCTCGTTTTTCCGGAGGTCCGGCCCTCAATGGCCTCACATACCTTTAGGCACACCAAGTATGGGGCAGCGACTATCCGGTTGATCTCAGATGTTAGCCTTTCCACCATTTTCTTTTCTGAAGCGGCCTTGGATCTTTTGTGATGGACGTTACTATTAATAAGATCCTGGATTTGAGAAGAAAGTCGTATGGAGGGTGTTGGTGTTCAAATGTCACCGTTGCCTCCGCAACCAGCTTCATCGAGAACCAGGAATCCATCCAATGCTCCATGCCAGGAACGACATCCTTGAAGCAAAGTGATTAGCCACATCCAAGCAAGCACCACCGCTCATCCCATAAAAGAGGCGGTCCATGTCTGGCTCGATAAGAGCACAAATTTGCGCCAGAAGTTTGACTAACAAAGTGCTCGAAAGCGCAGTTTCATGACAAGCCACGGATACGAAATCATTCCGTTCTCCTACGCCCCTTTCCTTTTGCTCGCATGAGCACGACAACTTGCGTGTTCGGGTGCAGGTGGCCGAAGCAAACACGTCCAGCCCGATGAAACAATGGCCCCGAAGAAATCTGAGACTCGGTTTATCCAATCAAGCTACGGAGGACTTTGTGACGAAATCTCGACCAGGTCAGAAGCATAAAATCCGGATCCGTTTGCAGCAGACGACGCTGGTTTGCAAGGGCCAGCCGGCTTCGATAGCTAGACCGCCTGGTCTCTGTGGAGGGAGATCCGGGCATCGATCGCCCAGGTGCAGTGTTGCGCGCGTGAGGCACAATGCAGGTTCTCGGACAAGGGCGAGCCGAAGACTCTTGAGAGCTTTCCGGCCAGACGCCGAACACACGCAGGGGGAGCTACCTTGGGAGAACGGATGCAACGCCTTTCAACGTCAGCCTCCTGGTACCGCACTATCTGTTGGTGGCTGAAAGTCCTAGTGCAGGATTAGTCATAGATTCTGCAGAAAGCAGAGTCCGGTGGAGTTTACCTGCCGCATGCATTAATTGGATGTCATTTAAAAGAAAGAGTTGTTTAAAGTTCGATCTCAATAAATGTAGAAAACACACAGAAACTACTGACGAGGGAGTGATATCTCTCCCGGCGAGCTCCATTGCCTTGGGTGTTTGTGTTAGGAGCTAGTTGATCAGTAAGCCAAGTTTGTGGGTATTTTATCGTGGTGCAATGACCAGGGTCTAATGACAATGGGGACATTGAAGGAGTTTGCTACCAAACGGGAACCCTTTGAGCTTCTGCTCCTACAAGTGAAGGGTGCTTCCGTACCGAGGTGTAGTCCGTATTGAAGTCCCTATTTAATCCACAGGCTCCCCGCACCATGGAGTGGAAATGAGTTCCATTGACAACAGGCTAATTCTTCTCTTTCTTGCCGGCTTTCTCACTCACTCAGAATACTATACTACAAATGAAAGTCTTTAGCCGAGCTGCTGCTCGGCTCTCACAGCGCGGAGCTAATGTCCCACGCCATCAGCAACGTTTCACTGTTCAGAAAACCCGCCTGAGATGGAATAGCAGCGCCTCGCGATCCCAGAATGCCGCGCAAGCTTCGACACCAGCATTCTGGAAAATAGGCCAACAATTGATAGCCGGTGTGGCTGCAGTTGGTTCCGCATATGCGTTGGGAAAGTACTCCTCCGGGCCTCGCGAAACTGCAACTGCGGGTGTGCCAGAATATGCGACTTTCAAAGAAATGGAAAAGGTAGAGATAGTCCAAGGTGCTTACCCGTACCGCTTGCCTTCAATGCCGTGTCTCTAACGAGTCAAACAGGCCATCGCGGAGCTGAGACAACTGTTTGGTGAAGATGCCATTAGTATAGATGACGAAGACCTGCATTTACACGGTTATTCAGAGTGGTCAACAGTCAATTGTGATCAATTGCCGGCAGCGGTCGCCTACCCCAAGAGTACGGAAGATGTATCCAAGATCGCACAAATATGTCACAAATATCGGGTGCCGATGATACCGTACTCTGGCGGTTCAAGTTTGGAGGGCAACTTCTCTGCTCCACATGGAGGAATAACAATCGACTTCTTGCATATGGACAAAATCCTCAAGTTACATGAGGATGACTTGGACGTCGTCGTACAGCCGTCTATCCAATGGATGCAGTTAAACGAGATGATCAAACATACTGGGCTTTTCTTTCCCATCGACCCTGGACCACCAGCAAAAGTTGGAGGGATGGTGGGCACAAACTGCAGTGGTACCAATGCAGTGCGTTACGGAACAATGAAAGATTGGGTCATTAACCTGACCGTTGTTCTTGCAGATGGCCGGGTTATCAAGACCCGGCAACGTCCACGGAAGAGCTCTGCTGGGTACAACCTAACGGGCATGTTTGTCGGCTCGGAAGGGACCCTGGGCATTGTCACCGAAATCACTTTGAAATTGGCGGTCCTTCCAGAGGAGACTAGAGTGGGTGTGGCCACCTTCGATACCATCCGCGATGCCGCAAACGCAGCTATGCGAGTCATGCGAAAAGGCGTTCCGATCCAATGCATGGAAATCCTTGACGAGGTTCAAATGAGTGTCATCAACAAGGCGGGTGGGACAAACCGGGTGTGGAAGGAAAGTCCAACGCTGTTTTTCAAATTCTCTGGTACCAAATCGGGCGTATTGGAGAGCATCGACATCACCAAGGTTATTGCAAAGGATAGCGGGAGTACATCATTTGAATTTGCCAAAAACGAGAAAGAATGTCGCGATATTTGGTCTGCTCGAAAAGAGTCTCTTTGGAGTATGCTTTCCTTGAGAAAAGACGGTTCTACCGATGTCTGGTCTACAGATGTTGCTGTTCCCTTGTCTCGATTACCGGACATTATCGGTCAGTTCCTTGGGCTCTTCAGTGTTTCTTCAATGCTGACCTTCTATATTAGAATTATCCAAAAAGGATCTAGACGATCTTGGAATGTTTGCCAGTATCCTCGGCCACGTTGGCGACGGCAACTTCCATGAAAGTATTATGTATGACAAAACGGACCCTGAACAACGTGCAAAGATTGAACAGGTTGTTCACGCTATGGTCGATCGCGCCATTGAGATGGAGGGGTCCTGCACGGTACCCGGCCCCTTGAAGTTAATGTTACCTGATTTAAACCTGGAATAGACTAACCAAGCCCACAGGGAGAGCACGGAATCGGAATGGGCAAGAAGTCCTCTCTAATTAAAGAACTCGGCCCAGAAACCGTCGACGTGATGCGAAGTGTCAAGCGGGCACTCGACCCGCATTGGTTACTCAACCCAGGCAAGATTTTTGATGCGCAAAGAAAGTAATAATTTGGCTGTGCTATGATACCCCTTCTCGTATTCATTGTTTCACAGCAGCACAATTAGATTTCACTTATTCGAGAGAATGAGATAATCCCTTGAAAAGAATGAGTTCTTCCCAAAATAATAACGATTTTCCACTTTGTCTCTTCTTTGGGGTAGATACTGGCTTTTTGGGTCACTCCTCAGGGATATCACATATAGGAACTTCAGCTGGGTTGGTAGAACCCTTGTTCAATGATTGTAAAATGCGTCAGGACCGACAGGGACCATCATTGACAACGTATTCCGGAGTTGACATGCTCAAAATAACGCATTTTTTTGAAACAAGCCTCGAAATATCAATCCATTTTGGCACTGGCACAAATCGAGCGTGCCATGTGACAACCCGGCATTTTGCCCCCGACCACCTTTGCAGCAATATGCGGTTGTCCGGTTTGCGATGGCCTTTTGTCGAGATTCTGTTTGCCATTCTTTGTATCATGTTACCTTTTGTCCCTGCATTGGTTAAGTAAGGGCGGGGATCAGTTAGCCGTTGACGCTCTGGCGGTGAGCTATTCTCATTTCAAGGTCACGCCTCCGATGAATTCCGGCTGACAAGGCTGCTGTGGCCGGCTTTTCTCAAAATCAGATGTTTGGTACACATGTACCCCGTAGACGGCTGCCAGCCTGCCATTGATTGCTGATCCGACAAGCTGATAATGAAACATTTGCTCTTAAAAATCCATTTCCGTTTGGCGTTGTCCGGAGTAACTAGTATCCGGACGATCCTAATTACATAATCAATTGGCCTTTCGCGCTATACCAAGAATAGCGTTCTTAGGGCTAGACCCACAAGGCCCTCCCACACCAAAAGCATTTTCTCAACTTCTGGAAATCTTTCTTGGTCTTCGACCTGCGACCAATTCGACAACCCGTGTTCAAGTCGACAATTCATTCAAAATGGGCCGTGGACCGTGAGTTATTACCCCTTTGGATTGTTGCGACGCCTCTGTTCATCGCGAATTATTCTTTTACTAACGGTTTCGCTTGCAGAAAGAAGCATCAGAAGCGCCTGAGCGCCCCCTCTCACTGGCTCTTGGACAAATTGTCTGGTGCCTATGCTCCTCGTCCATCTCCCGGTCCTCACAAGCTACGAGACTGCTTGCCCCTCATCGTCTTCATTCGTAACAGGTGAGTTGGAAATATCCAAGTTTTCACTTGAATGTACAGTTCTCTAAGACCGTGCCTCGCATCTAGATTGAAGTACGCACTCAACGGCCGTGAGACCAATGCCATCCTCATGCAGCGCCTCGTCAAGGTTGACGGCAAGGTCCGCACCGACTCCACCTTCCCAACTGGCTTCATGGATGTGATCTCCATCGAGAAGACCGGCGAGAACTTCCGTCTTGTCTACGATACCAAGGGTCGTTTCACCGTCCACCGCATCTCCGGTGAAGAAGCCGAATACAAGTTGGGCAAGGTTAAGCGTGTCCAGCTGGGCAAGGGCGGAATCCCATTCTTGGTTACGCACGATGCGAGAACGTGAGTTCTATCATATTCCGCATCATTCAGACGTTGGACCAAGCTTTGGTTGATTTTCCGGTGGAGGATTTGATGAAAGCAAGAAAGAAATCATATTCTCCAATCAGAAATCTCCATTGGACTTGGGAACAAACGATGAAAGATGAGTGAGCCTTGGAATCTGAAATGCTGATATCAAACCTCTGGGTTACTTTAGGATCCGTTACCCAGACCCAGCTATCAAGGTCAATGACACCGTGAAGATCGATATTGCTACTGGCAAGATCTCCGACTTCATCAAGTTTGATACTGGTGTTATCTGCATGGTTACTGGTGGTCGTAACATGGGTCGTGTTGGTGTCATCACTCACCGTGAGCGCCACGAGGGTGGTTTCGGTATCGTCCACATCAAGGATGCTATTGACAACTCCTTCGCTACCCGTGAATCCAACGTCTTCGTCATTGGCCATGAGAAACCATGGATCAGTCTTCCCAAGGGCAAGGGTGTCAAGGTATGTTCCATTATAATCCGCATTCATTTAACGGACAACTAACACCTTTTCTAGCTCTCCATTGCTGAAGAGCGCGACCGTCGCCGTGCCGTGGCTCTTGCTGGCCGTTAAGCCAATTTCATGCATTCCAGCGGTAGGTCGCTTGACAGCCAGGACAAGTTGGTGTGAGATGAATAAAAAAATAATACTGTGATGTCCCCTTTTTTTCCAAGGAGAATGGCGTCAGCTATGTGTCTATAAAGGTCTGCGGAGCCAATGGGATCATTCACACTGAATTCAATATCTTACGTTCTTCACCTGTAATTCTCTGTAGCCGCCACTCCTGGATTTCCACCTAACCTGTAGCATCCAATCGAGAACCTGTCTGACAAACGATGGCGGAACTTGATAACCCAGGATAGACTGGGATGGTATGATCAATTTGATATCAACTCCATGTTTCCTTGAGACAGTCGTATGTGTATATTTTGCCTCAACTTGCCTTTTCACCCTCCGAACAACCCGGTGCCACCGCTTTCCCCAGCCCCATTTCCAATGATCAAAACATCACGCCACATAAACCGGGCGCTCCGCAATCAATCGTCTTCCGGGCATCCCAACTCATTCAAAGTGCAAGTCCCGCATCCCCCGTGTCGCGAGTGCACACCGGGGCAGCGAGAAGGGGGAAATGCACCCGAATATCAAGAAGGTGACGATTCGGCCAAGCCCAAGGGTGGCGCTAGAGTTTTTGCTCGGGTACGATTAACAGAACATGCGATCGATGCTTCAAAAGCCCGGCCGATTCGACCACATGCCGAGAGACGTTTTGGCCGCTTTCTGCTCGCATGGCCGTTGGGATTTTGACTGGTGGGAAGGGCGTTTGAGGGGGAGCAAGTCCAAAGGTCCAGAATGAGAGCAAGGAAAAAGAAAGGAAATTGTTCAAACCTGTTGACTAACTTAAATCGACATGTGCAGTGCTCTCTGTATGTATGCGGGAGCTCCACGGCTTTGACCGCTCCAGGGACGGGACATCGACCTGGACGGCTTGACGCGCCGTTGTCCAAATCCCGAGCAATTGGTATTGATTTTCAACTCTAACTTATACCTAGTTACCGAATAAGTCTCGCTGTATCAGTGACCGTAATTCGATATACTGTGTATCACTACGGAGAACGCACGGATAGTTACCATGTAATTTTGGCCACCACTTGCCGGCATCAGTACTACTATTGAAAGCCATTCGCCGTTTAAATATCACCCAAGGGGCAAATGCTACTTTGCACCTTCAGGTGGAATCATAGTTGCGCTATGTGACACGGCCATATCGCCATGTTCGGGGTGTCCGTGTGAGTAGAAATATACTAGTTCGCTCAATATGTATGGTTGTACTCTAGACTCTGTACCTAGTACTCCGTATGGGTGCTGACTATTTGAAATAGAACTGACACTTCTCAAACCTGATCAGGCCCTTCAAGTGTAGCAACTAGGGCTTCACAGAACCACGACGTTTCTTTTTCTTCTGGATCTGGGTACCCGGTACGGGAAAAGAACCTAGGAGACACAAGATCGGGAGTGGGCGACTTGGATATCTCGTCATCGATCAACTGACGATCATATTGGTTGAAAACCAACATCCCATCTTGTTTGCTTTTTCCACCTTCAACTCCGTGCGCCTCATATATGAGTTTGCTAAAAGGTACAACCGGATAATGCTTTGAAAAATCCCACTGCGCTCAAAATCAAGGATGTTAACAAGTTGTGTGATATGGCACAATCGAAAAGCCCGCCTGACAAATACAAGGTAGCATGCAGGCGACATGCCCATTGGAATGATACCATGCCGAAAACTCACCTCATGCACGTGTTCCAATATGCCGTATCTGCTGTAGTTTGATATGTTCCGAAGACGGGGCCCAGAACTAGTTGAAACGATCAGCCGTGGCGACAACGGAAGAATACCTATCTGCATGTGTTTATTGGATAACGGGAGAACAAATCACAATAGGATCATCGCCATAGATGGATCTCACGTTTTCTTTGAGCTTAACTAACTCGCTCGGGTTCTTTTGCCTTGATTGGCAAAACCCCGTTTCGAGGTCTCGAGAAAAACATTTCGAAAGCTCTGAGGGGGGAGCTGGGCCTAAAACCCAGGGACATGTCGAGGGACGCCCTATCAGACCCCAAAAAGCATGCCCTGGCAAACAATTGGCTCTCAGTCACAAAATCTAAGAGACTTGAGGCAAATTTGGACATTCTTCCGTTGCACCTGGATTGGCCGACGATCCATGATACGAATATAAACTACAGGGGAATTCAGTAATCCCGACGGAAGTATGCAAGGATAGGTGCCTATCTCACCTGAAACGGGGAGGGACGAGGGTCACGAAGTTGGTATCCCTCTATTGATCTGAATACGGGTTCTCCAGCTGAACGGCAGTGGAGCTTTGAATTGTTAATCCAGAACGAGTATCAACCAAGCCCCGTTTAATACAATAAAATCTGTCCTTGATCGGTGGCGCTTGCGGCTTGTCGCTCGGGTTGAACCATAGGAGTATCGCCACTCCGAATCCTTTGCGGCAAAGTGAAGTCCACTTTTCTCGTATGAATATTGAAGAGTAATACGGAGTACGGCGAGGTTGGTTAAAGTAGTATGGCAATTTAGAAACCCCCAGGCGTAAATCATATCCACCTACAAAGTAGATAAAGGAAACAATCCAGCGATGGCCTTTTGCCCCTGAGAATGATATTCTGCAATATGGGGGTGTAAAAATGGGATTCCTGGCTTTTCCTTCATGATCTTCTTGTAGGCTGCGAAGTTTTCGGTAGAATCGAGAAGGCTGGCGTAGGAATCTACTGAATCGCCACGCAGCGTCAGGGATAAAATGTATGGCGAAGGTTGCAATTCATGGAGCCCATGGAGTATCGCGGTTGCCGAATAGTAGTTTTTCCCTTGAAATAATGCCTAGGTTCCCAGGATAGTTAGAAGCTCGTGTTTTTGAAATATCGGAGAAGTAGGCTGACTGGCTTACCTTCACGCAATCCTTGAAATAAGGTGTCATTTCAGGGAACGCTATGCAGCATTCTTCAACCGATGTGGAAAGCAAATCCCAATGATCCATCAGAGCTCGAAGTTTTTCATCTTCTTGCTCAAAGCTCTCAGGTGAAAGGCCAGTAAAATCACGCCCATCGGAATAAGTCAGTCTTCTTGCGAGCGTTGTGGCGGGGTTTGATGCAAGGAATTCATCCAGATGAGGCAAGTCCGCCACGAAAGGGTTAGTCCAGTCGATTTCTGCATTTTGATGATACTTGCGCGAGAAACGAATCGAAAGCACTGAGAGCTTTTTTAGGAACTTGACAAATGGTCTAGGAGGAGATTCGAACAGTGCATGTATAGGCTCAATGAGGAAGCTAGCAATGCGCTGGTTCGAAGTATTATTGCCGCTTGCGAAACCCTTCTCTTTCAAACACTGAAGGACTGAACGATGAGCCCAAGGGGAACGGAATCGAAGATACTGCTCACCTTTTAGTATGTATCCAAGAAGCAACGAGGCCTAGGAGACGACTCACCTTCTCGACCTCGATATAGGCATAGATTTGGTCGGGGTCCCTCTCAAGGTGCGCTGAGACAAGGTTATACAGCTCTCGGTGCTGCTCCACAAACCATATCACAGACATGGTGGGATACCCGAGGGAATAGCGAACCCAGTCTTCGAAGGGGACCGATTTGAACTGCAAAACGCTTTCAGTGTCGATTTCCAGTGCAGTAGTAATGGGATGGATGCCGTCCAGATCGCTGGGGAGCCAGTTCCATGGGAGTGGGAAGCTAAATGTTTGGCACAGACGGAGTATTTCATCGACCTTCTCGTGGTGAGCAAGGCCAGGAAGGTCTGATCGGCCCGCGGGAAATAAAGTTACAATAAATTCCGTTAAAATGGCGGTGTTCCGATTCTGCAAGATCTTCCTTGGGAAATCGACATCGTCGTACAAGCGAAATTGGAGTAGCCTTTTGATGTCGCCAATGTTAAATGCCCAAAGTATTGGCAGCGCTTCTTCCTCCCACCACCGATAAGAGGCGTGGAACTGGGGAGGTGTAAGCTCTGTATCGAACAAAGCTGCCGACTTGGACAGGTGTGAATCTGTGGCCAAACCGGGATCAGCTTCACGGAATGTAGTGGGCATTAAGCTTGACTGCTGGGGGGCAGATGAAACCAGAAAGCTTTGGGTCTGAATAGAATTATGGTCAAAAGCCAAAAGGGATGGATTCTGAAAAACAGGGGTATAGTCCCCTTCCGTCTGTGCATGAGCCATACTAAATAGCTATTAACGCTCGACAAAAATATCCGTGATGACAACGTATTGAGTGCAAAGGTCAAGTCAACCAGTTTTGCTGGTTGCCGCTGTGTGCGCTGTGTGAAGGAGTGAGAGGAAGGTTAAGGAAAAGGGCATCTGATTAGCGTCAACAATACAAGCAAATCAGCATCCGGGCCAAAAGAGTATGGTAAACGGGATTTGAGAAACGAATAACATAAGGCTATCATAATCAGTCATCAACTGCTCCGTGTGGAGTTGACGGAGATATGTACTCAGGGAAACTGGGGATGTTACCGAGATACATAGTAGTAATCCTTCAAAGGCACAAGAGTCACGGGGATGGATGTGAGGATTGAATACGGCGAACGGGCTACCGTTATTAGGTTCCATCATATGGGTCATGAGGGGAAGCTCTGTTGGTATTGGATCTTCTTTGTGGCTCAAAGGATAGCAGGCTAACCAAATAAGAGCAGTGGCGTCGGTAACTAAGCGCAGGCCGAATGCTTTCATAGTCAATGATTTGCCCGAAGACTTAAAGAGGCTGATCAGAGAGAAAAAAAATATTTCGAAGAAGTCCTCAAGGGGTCAGATATGGAAAAGTGGCCTTAGCGGCTGGTCCCAGGAATCGTCACCATGAGAGGCTATTTCGTTAGGGCCATTGAAACGGTTCCGGGAGCCGTTCGCCTGGAATTGATCCGTCCCACCGCCAAACGGCGAGTGATATTGGCTGTTTTGCCAAGAGGGATTAGAATGGTTTGCAGTTGCATGCTGTAAGAACTTCCAGTCGATCAATTGTTAAGTGTAAATACGTGTACGGAGTACTCCATACTGTCGGACGAAGGAGAGCGTGTATTCCCCGAAGCACGAGGTATCGAGTTATCTGCAAGCCATTTGACCGTCTTTTGTTCATGGCCCGGATCGAGGGGAGGCCCGTAGTTGTAATTTTCGATAATTATAACTCAGGGATGAAGTCAACTAGCGGTTAAAAATCCTGTTGGGTTTGGCTCAGTGCCAGTTCGTGGGTCTTGCGCCCGGACATTGTCGTTCGTCAACATGGTACTCCGTACGGGACGAGACACTTTGCACTCATCACCGCTATATAACTCCCGGGAAATATGTTTAATCAAGACTCATGAAGGCCTTCAAGAACCCAGTCTCAAGGAGTCAAGGGTGGCAACCGTCGAACACCACTCTGTAATACACAGGGCAATTCAAGACGGTTGCATTCAACTTCTCGAACAGATCTAAAAAGATTGTCGGTCCGTCGTCATCCTGTTTGTTTCAACTGGCGGGAAAAGGCTCGCTTGCTATCGGTATCCTAGAAGGAATAGAAAAATGGAACCTACTACGGCCCAGGGATGGTTTCCCCGCACGATGGATGCGGGTGTTGCAGATGTCGTAGCGTTGACCATTCGATAGCTGATCCTTTATTAATCTGCGGTGTCTGGTGACTGTTGGCCATGATACACCGTTCGATTTCAGAGCGTCTATCGTTGGCCTGCCATCGGCTCGACGACCTTGGTTCTCGAGTGGCGAGGATAGGCGAAGGGACGAGTTGAAAGGCTGAAGTCAGAATTGGGCTCGAACTTTTCCACGTGGTCTGGTCGGGAAATACGATTGTGTTTCATACATACCGTACGTATTGTGCATACCAGGTATTTTACAGCTGCGAGGGCTGTGACAAAACAACGGCTGCAAGGCTTCCTCGAAAAACGGTTTCAGAGCCCTGCTGGATGCTGCACTGCTCTGTTTAAAGATCCTGCATCGAAGTCATGAGGTCCTTTCAAAAGGGAAATCTTCAGTTTCTGACACTTCGGTTTATGGATCTACAGGAGTTTTACGCATTCCCTGATCCTTGTCCTTTTGGTATATTGGAGGTAACTTACTAACGTTCTGTAATTACCGAGCGACTAGTTTGGCTTGTGGAGTGCACGCAGAATCCCCAGACTCCAGTCCTCCCTTCGAAGTCGCCAGCCCGTAGGATCCATCAACCCTGACCTCAGGAGACGATTGTCAGATGGTGCATGCCGAATGCTGTTACTCAGGGAACTTGCAAAACTGATGAAACAGCAAGATTGGAATCCCAGGGCATACGGAGTACGACTCGACTATACGGAGTACTGTAGTAGATAACAATCCGTGTGTGGATTCATTCGAATGGTTTGCGCTCAACCGCGTGCCGCATTGTCAAAATTAGCTTCGATTAAAAATGCCACCGTATTTTGAATGGCCGAGATGTCATTGGCGAAATGCCTTTTCGGGACAACGCTGTCGTCTAGCAGGCCCCACTGACCCCGGGAGAGTGCCATGGTAATGGTAGTAACTAATAGCGGGTTCGACGGATCGTTCCATGGAAGCTGGATTTCAGTGCTGCTCTAGAGTCTAAAGCCCTGCATCTTTAAGTGTGAATCGCCTGAGGCTCTGGCATAGAGAAAGTAGCGGTCAAACTCCTTTCGCCGGCGGAATCCCGACTTCAGCGATTGCAGTGTGCCACCCAAGTTGCAACTACTAAAGGGGTAGTAAGTGCGCAAAGACCGTCGTCTTCCAATAATAAACTAGGCTTCCGCTGCAAGTGCCCGATAATAACTGAAATCTTTAACAGAGTACAGAGCTAACTTTTCCAAGTATCCCAGGAAAGCATGTAGCTCAATTGATCAAGCTTGAGTCTCTAGTTATCAGTCTGCACAAATTGTTTTGCATACTTATTTCAACAAAGCATCCCCCAGGATAGGCGGGCGCGGGTAAGATTGATGACTGCAGAAGAGCTAGGGCAACTAGAAAGCCCTTGAAGACTTCGACCGTTTGATATCGGGTTCCAGCTCTTCGATCAGGAGGAGAAAGAAAGGTCTAGGTAATGACCAAGAGATCGGAAAACAGCTTAACGCCTCATTGGCATTGGAAGCCGACCTACCTACCTTAAAATGAAACGTAAATGAAAAGTTTATGAATAGCATATGTTGATACGGACAGAGAGCTTCACATCCTGATATAAGTCGGGGATACACTGGAGTACTCACGAACAGCAAATGGCTAGGCGCTTGGAGCAAAGGCGGAAGATGGCCCCTTTAGGCGAATTAAACCACAGTTGAGACTCATGGACAATTCACTGCAGAATTCCCAGCCTTCTGTGATCGAAAGGGTCGCTTTTGAATATGAGCAATACTCAAACCATAGCCATCAAGTAAAACGGAATTGCTTTTTCCCATATCACGTGACAACACATTTGCCCGCTTTTTGTATGCCACACGGTTTTGATATCATCGTTGGGAATCCGGCTGGACGGAAAATGCGAAAATGCCTTGGAATGAGCTATTCGAGACGTTCCCAGGGTCCTACTCAACCTCTTCGGCCTTAGATGATCATTTCTTTCAATCGAAAGACATTCCTCGCCCTCATCTCCGTATCGCGCCTCTCCGCAACCCTATCCCTCCTGGATCACGAAAGGTCCCTTCGCCTCTTGAACCTTCGACCACCGGGATTAGGGAGCCCACGTCTTCAAAACCGCTAAAATTTCCAGCTGGCAACCCCCCCACAGAGCTTCCAACGCTTGAGGGCTTCCTAAAAGCGGCGCCGAGAGAAAATGAGCTTCCTCATATCTTAGGCGTTGTGCCGAGCTCAGAACAGCCACCGAAAAACATCCTTCCAGCTTTTATCAGTCTCAGAGCCGTTGAAAACTTGCCCTACCCAACTTTTTCCGATGAGACTCCACGAAAACGCCGCCGGTTAGACCCTGTCGGAGATGGTTTTGGAGACCTACAATTGCCAATACCAAAGGTCCAAAAAGAAACCCCAAAGCCACGCCCATTCGGGCCATTACCGGTTTTAAACGAGCTTAAAGAACCTCCCCCAAATGCTGCGTTATTCCCACCGATCGAAGCAGACAGGCGACCTGTTATTTTAAACCCTCAGGAAAGGGAACCAGTACTTTCTACGGAGCAAAGCTTCTCGGGACAGCCAACAGAACGTCGTCCCCGGAGGATAGAAGATTTGATTGAATCTAACGATGAAGGTGAGGGAACCAATTTGGAAAACCAGGAAAATAACCGCCAAAGTTCCTCTACGCAAGAGACTAGGCAGAGAGACACAACATCTCAAGTCGAACAGGCCACAGAGGGGAATGAAAAGTTATCAAATCCGCAAAAGGCTACGAAACCGAGAAAAAAACTTCGAAGATGGACAGAACAGGAAACTCACGATCTTCTTCGCGGTGTGGTGAGATGTGGGGTCGGAAATTGGACTACGATTTTGACACAACCTGATCTCAAATTTAACGAGAGAACAGCTGGGAATTTGAAGGATAGGTTTCGAGTTTGCTGCCCATGGGCGTACGACTCTGGGCAGGCGCCTAATTCTGAAGACATCCAAGCGAGACTTGCTGATAATATCAGCAATGCACAGTCGGGTTTAGTTGCAAAGATACTTCTACCCGACCCTAGGTCAAAGACTAGCTTGGACTTGAACAAAGGGTCTATGAAGTCAAATCACTTATCTGAGTCGCTAGCGCCGCACGGATCGAAGCCGAAACGTTCGTCAGGGTTAAATGGGAGCCAAAGGTTGTCCAACCTGGCCAAATCTACCCTCATGTCACTCGGTTTGTCAGACCCAGACACGACAGTCAAGTCAAGTCGGCGGCACCGTCGCGCTTTTACGCCTGCTGAAGATGAAGCCTTGCTCAAAGGCTATGCGGTCCATGGATTCCAATGGACCCTGATCCGCGAAGACAAGCACCTCAATTTAATGCATCGAAAGGCCACGGATCTACGAGACCGCTTCCGAACTAAATTCCCCCATGTCTATCGCGAAGGTGGCTTTGCGACCGCGAACAAGGTCGAGAACAATCTCAAGAGCGGGGATTCGGCTGGGCCGTCGAACTTCGTAAAACCAGGCCTTCCATCGGCAAATAGCGCCAACTTTTCTATCAAAGATGCTCAGGTTACCGCTGCGGCGACGGCGGTTCCTATTGACCCGGCGGTATCGCCCCCCGCCCCGCCATCGAGTCTCCCCGAGCCGGCCAACGTACCAGTTACGCCGGTATTTCCGTTTACAACAGATGATGGCGGAACTGTCGAGGACAACGGATATGGCTTTCGCTGGGTGGAAAATACACTTCCTCCTTTAATGTGGGATGAACTAGCCTAGGATATGTCATGCCTTATGAGATTATGAACTCCGTTACGTCCTTTTTAGGGTTCGATATACCGCGTTTGGCTCATGGCCCGTGTGTTATTGGTATACTATCAACTTAATGAATTTAATCATATTTTTCATAAAAACATTCCGCGTAAGACATGTAAATCGATCGTCATCCGAGATGGATTTGAACGGCTAGTTTTTAGATACTTTGTAGGTAAGTACAGTACATATTCATGGACTGCGAGTGAAAGCTCCCCCTGACGCCGCTTCGCTCATACACGCTCAATCAAACAGGGGTTACAAGGGATCGGAGGAAAATATAACAGCAAGCTACTTGGCAGGTTAGGCGTTACGAGTATTCGCAGTTGCACGCCACCCGCTTGTGAGCAGAAAATTCAAGGTCTCAGCAAGGGATGAAAGTCATTCCAGCTTGCAATTACTTATGAACGTGTAATGTTGAAATATTGAAAGGAACGGAAGGAATGATATATTCGTCAATCATAGCAAGTCCATGACTAGGAGACTGACCACGCGCTATTGCACGACTCAATTCTTATGCATTGCTTTGTCACCAGGCGTTGCGATCCCAAATTCGGATCTAGAACCGATATTTAGCCCCCGTCTCCGTATAAATTGAACGCCATCCTTTGGCGAATCAACATACCTTGAACAAAGCTAGCCAACACCTTGCTACCTGTTTGCAACAGTGGATGCCCCACGACTATCTGCAAGAATCGCTGGAGGCCTTCCCTCCGGTGCTCAATAACGTCATCGCTAAACCGATTTGTAAAGACCTTCCCAGGAAGCGGTGGAATGGTAACCCGCGCGCTTTCTCTCTCCAGGATATCTCTAAAGTATTCAAAGTCGGAGTAGCGACGGCGCACAACGGAGTGTTTTAGCTTGAAGGCTGGGATATTGGTGCGACAGACGATTTCATAGGACGTGTACATATTGCGGGATGTGCCATGGGTTTGAGGATTCCTCACCTGTATACCCGACAAATGATACGCGTTAGCTCATGGCGCAGGGCACGGGGGGGATGAGGGGTATCCGGGAGCACGACTTGGTTCGGGAAAAAAACAATCAGTACTAAACAGGGAGGACTGAAAACTGGGAGCGTACTTCTATTTCAAGGAAATTCTCTGGGGGACCATATATCTCCTCAAAGGTTTGCTGTCGCGCTTCTGGGAGGGCCTGCATGTTGATGCTTAGGGAAAGAACTCCAATGGCACGGACACTGATTCTGATTTAGGGAAAGCAGCGGCGTGAAATATAGGCTCGCAGAATCCGAAGAAATAGGTAAGTGAGGCAGTAATGATCGAAGTAGAGTGGTAGAATAAGTATGATGACTTTCTCCTGGTTATCATTCGGCCTGGAAGCGCATCCCAAGCGGGCAACCCAGCATGACGACCACTCACTGCATGGATTATTATTAATCCGGTCCGACCCCACATGTAAATGCAATTACATAATACGCTAAAACTGGCCAATCATAATTTCCACGATCGCCGCGATGACATAACTCACCCTGGCACCCCCGAATCGCTTCAGCGGCACTTCATGAACGTGAGTGCGATATTTCGATTATATCTTCATTGCACTCCGTAAAGATAGAGAGTGTTTATTTCCGCGTAGCCACAAGCATTGCCCATTCTTCAATCTAGCGTGATATGCTTTCACCTCAGGACTCCCTCCGCGAATCCATGGGGAAGAGGCGGTAGACCTCGGAGTTAAAGGTACCTTAAAGTCCAGACAGTTAGTCCGCTCTGCCCCTGCTGAGGCCATGGTGATTAATCAGTGCTCATTTTCAGAGGGGATACACCTTTGCCTCGCGGTGTGATGTGCGTTGCTTGAGACAATCAACCACGACATATACTTGTCCTTCTATTTCTGCTGAGCCGGTTATCGCGTCCTCCTTGACCTCGCCATGAGCTCGTCCCACCATACCCCTGGTTCACCAGATGCACTGTCAGATTCAGACATAATAGCCCACTCAGACATTTCGTACCACTTTGCGAACGAGCATATGAGCGATACATATGATGAAACCGATCAGGATGATCTTGATTTTGAGCCGGAATTGATGGGGTCTGAAGCAGGAGGCGCTGATGAGGACGACCATGAACTTCTTGCAGAAGATGCAGTGCGTGAGCTGCTGGGTATGGCATCCCAATAGTGACTGCTTCATAAAGGCTAGTTTGCTGATTTCCAAATAAGGGGCAGAGGATGGCGGAAATCTACAATTTGAGTTCACAGTGGAGGACAGCGATCAAGCCGAAGACACAGACGGCGATAACACTACACACACCGGTGCTACTCGTGGTATGCTATCACCAACAGTTTCAATTTCCATCAACAAGGCTTTCATTGACCACTGGTTGTTTGTCATAGTAACTACAGAACAGTTATTCCAGCTACTCGGAGCAACGCGCCTCAGACGCATTCTACAGACACACGGATTATGGCGAGAGCAAGTCCCCCGGGATGAAGACGACGAAGATGCATCAGTTTTTGGCTCATACGGCTTTAGAAGGCGCCGGACGCAGAGGCCGGTTGAGGAGCGATACCCCAAAATTCCCAGCGAGTTAGGTGCAGAATTAATGGCATCCGGAGCTTTCGGCAATAACCCATACCATGTTGATAGGGCGAAGAAGAGAAGACTCAATTTTGCCACAAAAATGATGTGGAGGGAGCTAGGCAGGGGACCTCGAGGAGCCGATCTGAGAGCTGCGAGAGCCATCCCGCAAGTGAGTCTTCTTGCACGCCGCCTTTCACACGATAATCCTGACCGGAATCCTATTCTAGGTCTTAATCCCAGGTTCTGCGCCCGATAAGATTATTCACTATGACTCTAGATGCTACTCAGGCCAGTTTTCCAACGATGGTAACTTTTTCTTCTGCTGCAACCAGGATTTTAAAGTGCGGATGTATGATACATCCAATCCAGGCGACTGGAAATACTACAAAACGGTCGATTGCCCATTTGGGTATTGGACCATTACAGATGCTTCATTGAGTCCAGATAATAGATTTCTGGCCTGTAGCTCTATCAATAACTTTGTGTGTCTGGCGACCACCGATCCGGCATCAGACCAGGATCCGCACGTGTTAGATTTTGCTAAATCTAGGCGGGTTAGAGCGCCCATTGGCCATCCGGGAGCATTTGGTGTAAGTACAACCTCTATATTAATTCAATAACAAGCGAGCTTATTGCGACTTAAGGTATGGTCTATTCGATTCTCAGGGGACGGTCGAGAAATTGCCGCGGGGACTTCTGACCGGTCTGTCGTTGTCTACGATATTGAATCACAGCAGCCAGTACTACGGCTTCAAAACCACGAAGACGATGTCAACGCGGTCTGTTTTGGGGACAATTCATCCCCTCATATTCTCTATTCGGGGTCCGACGATACCACCCTTAAGGTTTGGGACCGACGATCGATGGCAGATGGTCGAGAAGCCGGAGTGTTCCTAGGCCATACTGAAGGACTAACCTTCGTCGACAGCAAAGGTGACGGCAGATACGTGCTGT
Organism: Uncinocarpus reesii 1704; assembly: GCF_000003515.1. Lineage (NCBI taxonomy): Eukaryota > Fungi > Ascomycota > Eurotiomycetes > Onygenales > Onygenaceae > Uncinocarpus > Uncinocarpus reesii. The sequence continues at coordinate 806,790 of NW_003052500.1, read as the reverse complement.
CAAACGGAAAGGACCAGCTGATGAAATTATGGGATCTGAGGAAGATGATGACCATCTCAAAATTCGACACCATTGACCCAAGTAAATACACAACGGGGTTCGATTATAGATTTATGACCTTTACGAATGAAGATTACCAGCCACATCCGCACGATTGCTCTGTGGTTACATACCGAGGGCATAGTGTTTTGAGGACCTTGATCCGGTGCCACTTCTCCCCGCCGGAAAGTACGAATTCCAGATTTGTCTATACTGGCAGTGAAGATGGAAAGGTATATATATACAATATCGACGCCACTATCGCCGGTGAAATTGATGTCGCCGAAGCAACATATCACAGTCGACCCACGGATGCGGAAGTTTTCAGTGCAGCATCTCACTCTAGAAGGCTTGATACTGATTGGAAGACGGTTGTTCGTGATGCCAGTTGGCATCCAAATGCCCCCATGATAGCAGGTATGGTCATTTCTTCCGATCCTAAAATATGACATCGCTAACCTGTCTTGCCATATAGCTACCTCCTGGAATGGGCGCGGTATGGCTGCAGGAACGTGCACTGTCCACTCTTGGAACGACGATGGATCCGAAGACGAAGGCGATCCGCCTCTTGGGCAAAGTTATAATGCGCAATTAGAGTATGTTGAGTCGTTCAACCGGTATAGTAAAGCAGTTCGGGAACGTGGCGAGCGCGGCGCCCGTAGGGGCCATGGATTGAGAAGCCAGCCAGTTCGTCGGGCTAGGGATACTATTGGTGGCGGAGAGTCATCAACAGGAACCTGGTAGCGCCGCTTGGATTTGAATCGCGGCAATATTCACTTTTTTTAGCTCTGTTTTGAAAAGTGTATATAAATTATGATGGTGTTTGATGAACTCAGCAAATCCCAACATCATAATGTGCGAAGCATTAGAAGGGATTCATATACAATGGTATAGTACACACAAAAGGGTAATGTGGTAAAAAAGTGAAAGCAAACAAGCAAAAACAGGATGACAATGATATCCCCACGTTGAACCATGCAATATAATATTGCGCGGAAATAACACCCTCAGGATTTCTCTATTCAAATTTATCTCTTTAGGCGCCGACTCCCAAAGCCCCTGACTTGCAAAATGCTCTGTCCTCTCGTGAACGCGCTAGCGGAAGAAGAATGGTCTCTCTCAACCGCTGTCATGATTATACAGTGGCATTGGTTTCCCAAAGCCCGCTGCACACCCCAGTCCGAAGCTGCATTTATCGTATTCTTGATCAGGCGCCTCCCACTAGAATGTTGTTGACAGGGATATGTACTACAAATCGATTCGGTCAGCAATCGGGTTCATCCGGTGTCAGTTGCGTGTCCCATCCATGAGTTGCAAATGGTCGTTATTGCGATAATCTCAATGGCTCGGGAAAGGTAGAGGGAACTGACTTAATTTGATAACGTATCCGATAGCTCCCATGATAAGGAAACCAAATCCAACCGCCTGACTGATTTTGAGGAACTCGCGCTTGTCCGCTATGATGTCAAGATATAAATATTAGCGACGTCACCAGGGCAATGCACTTGCAGCTGAAATATCATAGGCGCAGATCTGGCCATCCTAAGAACAGACTGTACTCACGTTTCGTGCAGCGGTTTACGAAGAGCATGCCATCTTTGACGAAATCCTTGGGGATATCAGCCAATTCCTGGAACGTGTCGGACATGTTGAGTGACGTTCGAAAGCGAAGATAGGAAGCTTCAATTGCAAGAAGTAGCTATGAAAAAGACGAGCAAGCTGCACTGACTCAATGAGCAAGAGGATTGCAAAAATCACCGGCCGTTCACCTTTCGTTCACTCCCTTGGGCATCTTCTGGCGAGGTGTCCTTCGTGTCAATGAGCCAAGTATCCCCTAGCTGACTAATCAAAGCCAGCAGTGTCGAGAACGGTGCACGTGATAAACACGCTAATCCAAGTTCGTCAGCTCTCGTCTCTCATCCAAAAGACTTCCAACGCCCCCTTCTCATCCTACCTCCCATGGACCGTTTCCTACTATCAGTTCCTATCTACACTTGCCATATCGTCCTTTGATCATCGAAACTTGACAGTACCTTTGTGTGTGGCTTTTTCTTTCAATCTTGCGCCGTCGCCGCTCGGCAAAAGGCAACTGTATCAAACGCGAGGCTGACAGTCCTACCTGTTGCCATCACTGACATCTGTTCATCCAGCTTGGTTTCACTGGAAACCGTCGTCAAAAAGCCCACTGTTCTCTTTTTTATTACCTGTTAATTCACAGAGAGCTGTGTCACTTGTGTCTGCTAAATCAAGCTTCTCCTTGCCCGCATTGCTTCCAGGCAACGGAAGTTTGAGATATCATATTTGTTGGCAAATTTGTCGAGGGATAAGAAGCTGGAATTACTGTGAAACATTTGAGAATTTTAGACCTGCACTTGCCATCGAAGGCAGTGAGGCGGTTTATCTCAAGTTCGAGAAAACTGGGCGCAATCCCTTCCCGCTTTTGCGAAAAGTCAATACTCTTGTTTCACATACTCTGAAGCATCATCTAAACAATCGGTCATCAGGATTTGTACGTATCTATCTTTGATTTCTCTTGTCCTGTCCCTCCGTTTCTGTTTCTTTCGTTTGTTCGTTGTGAAGCAAGCAAGAATGATTTCGAAATGACCGGGCAGCATTGAGCAAGCTATCGATTCTGTTGCAATCCGACAAGTCTTCTTCGTTACTAATTTGGACTCCATTATTGGCAGACATGTACTCTCCTTAAAACTGAACGAGACCCAAAAGCCTGTGTATAACGATTTTGAAGCAACAATCAATTATCCCACTTCAGAGATCCGTCCTATAATAGTTCGACATGGCTACTGAAGATGATAATTTTGACATTGACATTTATGGCGATGCAGGAGGATATAACGGCAATGAAAACGAAGGGGATTATAAGGCGGAAGAGCCTGAGCTCATCCTCGACGCACCGGAGACTACCCATCAAAACGGAGTAGGTGATGGTTCCGGCGGTAATAATAATGCTACTGAGAATGGCAACCATAAAATTTTCAAAACCGAAGAATCGTCTCAAACCGGTAAACCGACATCTGATAGTTTGCAAATACCACAACCGCCGCAGCAAGGGGTTAAGCGAAAAGAAAGCCCAACAGACAGACCTACAGACCCAGATGCAACCAGTGCATTGTATATTTCCGATCTTTATTGGTGGACCACTGATGATGAGATCCGTGGGTGGGTAAATGAGGCGAGCTGTGAAGACGAGCTCAAAGATGTCACATTCAGCGAACACAAAGTGAATGGTAAAAGTAAAGGGTATGCGCGCTGTCCTACTAGCTTAGTTAGTTCAACGGTGCTAATTTCTCCAAAAGGCAAGCCTTTGTTGAATTCAGGTCGCCACAAGCAGCAACAGCCGCAAAGCGTAAAATCGAATCACTCAACTCTAACCAACAAAATGCGCGAAAATACTCCGTCAATTATACTCAACCACATGCGAACCCGTTCCGCACGCTCCCCAAGGATAACCCTATGCGTGGAAAAGATGACCGGTCAAGGTCTTCATCTACAGGTTTCAACTCGCCGGTTCAAGGGATGAATTTTGGCATGGGGGCAAATACTGGTGGGTTTAGGGGCGGCCGTGGCGGTGGATTCAACCGTGGAGGCATGAACATGGGGGGTTTCAATGCCAATCGCAACTTCTCTGGCCCAATGAACACGGGTGGATTCCAGGGTGGTGCAATGACCGCTGGGTTCCAGGGAACACCTGTTGGAGGCATGCAGTCGTACGGTGGCTTCGGGAACCGCGGAGGCATGATGGGTCCCAACATGCGCGGTGGACCCAATATGCGAGGTCGAGGAGGTATGGGTGGCCCAATGGGTGGAAACATGATGCCAGTGGGTGGGATGGGAGGTGTGGGCATGGCCGGGATGGGTATGGGTGGTATGGGAATGGGAGGAATGCCCAATCAGATGGGTGGTATGATGGGTGGAATGCAGGGCGGCATGGGAATGCAAGGTATCATGGAAATCACATTTTCAACCCCATCTCTCTGTCTAAGTGATGCTGATTTATACTATAGGGCAAGGCTTCCAAGGCCAAAATCCCCACTTCAATCCAGCCTTCTTTGGCCAACATGGTGCCAGTGATGGTGCATGGAACCCCCATGGCGCAAAGCGTACTCGTCAAGAGTGATTGCTCAAGTCCTAAGTAGTGCCGTGCGGCTCACAGAACACCACCTTTTTTTTTATTTATTCGGTTCAATTCTCGATTGTATTAGGCAAATTAAAGCAATTGGCGTCCCATTCTCTTTTTTTCCGTTTTGCTCTTCTTTGTCGATGGTGCTGAGCGTGCTCCCTGTGAGATGCTACAAACTCAGTATCAATCCCCCTACTGTAGGGCTGAGGAGAAGCCTAGTTCAGATCTTTCCTTAATTACTCGTATTACATGGACCAGGTTGTGGTGCTTTTTGTTTCAATACTTCTTGAATGTCTCTTTTGTGCATTGTTTATGCTTCTTTGGTTATACATGCGTCTGGAGTTTTCCTATCTCAGTTTATAATTGTCATTCTCATCAAAATGAAGTGATTTTTCCCTACTGATGAATACTCGTTCCAATCTTACGCTTCCCTGTTAGTTAGCTAATATGTGGGTGAGAGAAGTAAGAGGTTGTTATCGACATATCTATATCTATCACCCTTTCCACTCCGGCAACCTTCGGCTTCCGCTCCGCCCGCTTGGCAATCTCGCAGAAACATTGTTCCTTCCCGGGCATCATGATTGCCGATTTGAGTTTCCGAACTCGAGTCAGTTTTGTCTCCAGATTTTCCCCGCAATTTATCCAATTATCTGAACCGCGGGGTGAGGTTTTTTGGTCGCGTTATTACCCGCCCGGGAGCATTTATTTCTTTCGCCTTCGAAAATTGGGCCCAGCCTATCGGACGATTTTCTCCAGGGCTTACCCCCATGCCGAAATGTCCAGGGGCCCGCCTGGGCCTTCGGCTCTGGAGTGTTCCCCCTTAGACGGCCCAAGCATCGGCCGAGACAGCTCTTAGGCGTACCGAAGATTGATGATGGAAAATTATAAAAGTATTTGCAATGGCCCCTCCGCGGGGGCCTGGCACGGTATACGCAATGAATTGAGCAGCTCATTTGATACGTTTGTGCGGTATGGAGAAAGTATTCAGGGTTGTTGACCACCTACCTGGGGGGCTCCCACTCGCACACCTACCACCGGATGTTAACCCGGAGACTGTCGCACTGGAATATATCACTTGCCTACAATCACTGAAAGCAGACGATTTCACTGAGGATGCCCTCTGGCGCGACACATTTGCTTTCACGGGTACCGTGAGGACGTTCCATACGCCAGCCAACATCGAAACTGCCTGGAACGATGTCGCGCAAACTCACAAACCCAGCGACTTTGCATTGATCCCAGGATCCGCTCGTATTATGCACCTTAGCGCGCGATCGTCCTGGGTTGAAGCGAGATTTACGTTTAAAACGAATGGAACACCGCAGGAAAACGGTTCTGGCTTTATATCTATCATACCGGGAAACAGTGGAAGGTGGAAGATCTGGTTGTTGAGAACGATCTTAGAAGGTATTGATGGGCTGCCAGACGTGGATGTGTTGAAACCAGTTGAGTCGGTGCCGAACGGGCATCTGAATGGAGTTGAAGAGCCCACAGATTATGAATGCGTGATTGTGGGAGCTGGCCAGGCAGGTCTTGCTCTCGGAGGGCGCCTCAAGGCGCTGGGGGTGCGATATCTGATTGTTGATAAAAACGCTACTATTGGAGATAATTGGCTGCTGAGATATGAGTCTGCGAAATGTTGGTTTCTTCGTTTCCTGAGATATACTTGTTGTCATTTGCTAACAAACGCTGTCTAGTACATACTGTCAGAAATTATGGTAGCACTCCAATGCCCATTGAGCCGTTTCAAGTAGCTAATATGTTGCCGCGTAGCACACCTTCCATTTGAGCGCACATTTACTCCAGACTGGAGAGAATTCCTGACCAAACGTGATGTTGCCAAGGGCTTTACATCATGGTTCAACAAATATGGAATCGTGAGTTTTACCAAACTCAATCCTCAAAGACCGTGCTTCTGACTGTGTTAAAGAATGCCTGGTTTTCTACTAGCTTTGAATCCGGCAAGTGGGATGATAGTAGAAAGGAATGGACTATTCGTGTTATTCGGGAGCAAAAGGAGATTATGCTCACGACGAAACACTTTGTCTTTGCTATCGGAGGAGGCGGCCAGATTCCTAAGATGCCCACGTTTCCAGGTCGAGTGCGTTGACCCTTATTGCCAACGAGGCCACCTTTTTGAAACTAATCATAAAGTCGTGAAAATAGGAGAAATTCAAAGGAGTGGTTTTACACTCGGTCGATTATAGAGATTCCAAGGACTGGGCGGGAAAGAGAGGCGTCGTGGTTGGCGCTGCAAATACAGGTACGGAATTCCAATTAAGCAGCTATTAGTTGAAATTTTTTTCTGATGACAGGCACCAGCCCACGATGTCGCGGAAGACATGCAAGCAGCAGGCGTGGATACCACCATGGTACAACGGCAAGCAACATGTATGGAGCTTCGCTAATTTAATTCCCTAATATCTCTTGCATTCTAACCTGTTGGATAGATGTTATTCCTACCGATTTCTACTTGAAGGTCACTGGAGGTAGGCTAGCCCGAAGGCGATGTTAATGCACTGTGCTCTAACAATTCATCAAGCGGTTTTTAACGATCAGATACCCATTGAGATTGCGGACCGAATACAATTCAGCAACCCCATTGCTGTTGGTCGGCAAATGGTCGCATTCCATCTGCATAAATTAATACGAGCAAATGCGGAGCGATTCGATTCTCTAGAGCGGGCTGGTTTCCTCTTAGACAGATTTGGTGATATCACCTACCACGTCAGTGAGCGCAATGGCGGGCATTACATGGATGTTGGTGGATCGGCGAAGATATCCAAAGGATTGGTAAGTTTTCGCGTCGCCCTTGCTAGCCTGAGGCGTTGAGGAAGTACTAAAACTGGGGTTTGGTAGATCAAAATGAAATCCGATGCCGTTATCACTGAGTACACAGAGAACGGACTCCTGTTCTCTGATGGGTCAGAGCTCAAGGCGGATGTAATCGTCTTCACAACCGGATTTGTCGGAACGATTCGCGACGATGTTGCAAAATACTTAGGACAGGATGTTGCCAGTCAAGTTGAAGAATACTGGGGTTTGGACCAAGAGGGAGAAATTCGCGGAGCTTATAAGCCTACCGGGCGTGAGTACCAACCGACCCGTTTGTTGAAGTTCATTTTAGAACTAACAATACGGTTATTTAGATCCCGCCCTATGGTACATGGGCGGCACACTTGGCCATACTCGATTCTTCTCACGGTTTGTAGGACTGCAGATCAAGGCTGCGCTTGACGGAACTGCACTGCCGATTTATAAAAAGATTCCAGGGCAACCTAACCTCACAGCTCGACCACTGGGCGAGATAACGAGACTGTTAGCCAATGACGAGATTAACGGGACGAAATGATGGCCCCGTGTTTAGGACATTTCTGGGGATAATACTCCGTAGTTAGACATGAGATACCAGGATAGAGCACTTTTATTGATTCACCGTCATGATAGAGCTATCCAGAGTGCATGAGACCTTCATTCCAATCTCCGTACCTCGGCCCAATTTTGCTGGACCCTTCCGGATCCCGATTTCTTCCATATCGGTCCCCATTGTGGCTGAATCACCCTGGCGGCCACGTGGAACCAAGGAGCCTTGACTCATGAGAGGGTCGCGCCAAGGCCCTCGCCACAAAGTGAGGGAGGGCTACCCGGGGCAGTAAGCGAGATCACGTGTGCCAGGCCGCCGAAGACAAAGGGGCTAATCGAGGCCCCGATGCTGGGCGGGCCCTTCCTTGACTACCATCTTGAGCGCTGAGCTTCAACCAATTTGACCCTGTCTGATGCCAACAAGCCAAACACTTCGCGAAAACCAAGATTCACGGAGTGGAACACATCCCGACATTCCGCCCCAAGCGGCTCCAAAACTCCCACCCCCTCCTCTCCCCGGAAAGAATGACATCCTACCTCCAAAACGCCGCCCTCCGAACCAACCCCCTCCGCGCCAGACTCTTCCGCTCCAAGTACCAACGCGCCAAGCTCCTCCACGGCAAACGCCTCCACGACAAGCTCCGCCGCTCCAACCTCCTCCGCCCCCGCCCCATCCCCCCCGCCGCGCCCGATCTGTACCCTCCCCCCCGCGCCAACCCCTACGCCATCGGCACCACCTTCCCCACCATGCAAGAAGCGCGCGAAGCCATCCTGCACCACACCATCTCCCAGAACCTCTCCTACTCCGTCTCCCGCGCCGACGCGACGCGCTACATCATCAAATGCCGCTGCAGCACGTGTCCGTTCCGCCTGCGCGTCACGCTGCGCAAGGGGGACGGGCAGGCGGTGGTGACGGTGTCGCGGCCGCATAATTGCTCGCCGGAGGTGCACAAGGGGTGGAGGTGGGCGTCGTCGGTGAAGTATTTGGTGGCGAAGCACAAGGAGGCGTTTAAGGATAAGGGCGGGAGGATGTTGGTGTCGGAATTGAGGGAGTTGGAGTTGAAGGCGGGGAATGATGTTAGTGAGAAGCAGGCGTGGAGGGCGCGGAAGGCGATTGCGAATGAGGTGGAATCGTGACCCGGGGGCCGCGCTGGAGGAGGCTTCGAATGGGTGCAAGAGACGCTGCGAAGGAGTGTATGCTTTGGCTGATGAACATCACTGGGGTGAATGGCGCGGTTGATTGTTTCGGATTGTTTTCAAAACGCTCCGCCTCTTGGGCGTTCGAGTTCGGGTTTCTTATTTGATTCGCATTAACAGATACCAGTTTGTTTCACATGAAGGTTGCCCTGTTTTGCTAAAGCATGACTGTGAGCAGCGTTATACTTATTTTACCAAAGATAAGTAACCAGTTACAAAAAGGTGTATGGCTAATTGTCCTCTGAAGCTTAGTTTATTGACTTCTTCACAATTGTATCTGCTAATACACGTAAATCTAGTCATATAATAGAAATTTAGGAAAGTACGACAACAAAACTAGAGAGAACTCAGGGTAGGTATAAGGATAGCATCCTTGTCTTAAGAGAGCACCGGCGAAATGACTTGAGAAGGGTAGCAGGCACCGCGCAACGACCAAAAGCAGAAGCTAACTGCCCTGATGGAAGATCAAGCCGAAGTATTGTCGAGGGCAAAATGCTAACTGCTCCCCGTAATTACGGATGAGCCCATGTCAATTTCTTTTCCAAGCCAATCCGCCTTCAATAGGATAAAAAGGAAAACAAAGACAGAGAAAAGCGACAAAATTCGGTGATAAGCGGCAAATCATGATTTCAAAAGATGTCAAGCAATGACAGGTCGTGGCTAGGCTGAAATCGAGCAGCTCCGAACAACTTCTGTCGATGAAAAACCGTCGAAAAATCATCGAACAATCGTCGAAGCTGATCAAATGTGGTCTGTGCTCCCGGGTTTAAGCTTAGATAACCATAAGACCGGTCGGTGGGTCGGGGCTAACGAGAGCCTCGGTCCGTTCCGTAGTAACTGGGTCAAGGCTGGCAGAAAGCTGCAGGTCCCTTTGACGCAGCCACATCACAGCTTAGACTTCTTCTCCCGTGGCTTTTCGTCGTTCGTGTGAATGGAAGCATAGAATAGCGCCCAAGGATCGCTTCTTGGTGACTTCTGGAGTGTACTATTGGTATTTTCGAAGCCGTTCTGACGGTGGTTTGCAGCCATGGTGGGGAGGAGAACAGGGTTCAACGACTTCTGGGGGGCGCCATCTATGCAACCATGGTACCCAGGTTCGGTTTTTCGAGGAGCTGGGGTTTGCTCCCTGCAAGACTAAACGTTAGCTTAGAGAAAATTATATGATAAATATTTTCTGCTCCGGACTAGAATGAGAGCAGAACATATTAAGGTGGAGTGGAAAAGAAGAGGGAGGAGATAGCTTGGGGTAGTTATAGAGCCGCGCATATAATTGAAGGTGATTGTATTGACACTTACAAAAACTGGTGTTGGCTGCCATACGCTGCTGGGCCCAGTTGAGCGTTTCGTTTGTTTGTTTCTGGCAGGTGTAGAACCCCCAAATCCGCCAGCTTTCCATCAAGTGACACAGGAGTAAACTGAGAGCCAACGCATCGTAACATGTCTTCTTGGTTTCCCAAATCAAACCTATGGAAACCGTACCGGGATGGACTGGTTTCGGGGTGCCGGTTTTGGTTAGACACACCGTGAGACTTGGAGCTTCTTCGCGGCATGATGTCGGTGGTGTCAAGGAGAAAGGAGAGAGCGCAGGGCAAGGTGAGGTGAAAGAAGAATTAAAAGGCAGAAGTCGTTTGACAATGTTACTCAAACTGACAACAGGAGCAAGACATATGCAGGTAAGTATAGACTGCTGTGTTGAACGAGCTGGTACAAATGCATGAAAGCAAACAAGGGCAGGAGAGGGACGGTAGATATATGAGGAGAATCCTCTTCAACTCTAAGATGTAAGCTTCCATACTTGTGTGGCTAGTGAAATTGCCATGACGAACTGCTGCCCTCATAATATGGATGCCGAAAAAAAGGCACATCCAGGACTAGTAAATTCCCCAACTGGCGGCCGCTTGACACTACTTTAGTGCATTTTCAGCACTTTTTGGGAACTGTTACGGACTGAAACCAACCCATATGCTGGGATTCACAACACCGTACAGTGTAATTACCAACACGATGCCCCTGCCCGTCGCCCATCAATGACAGGGATGCCTGACGTATTACAGAGTCTTGGAGCCTCTTTTCCCAAAGGACCGGTCAAGCAAAGCCTATTGCGTGTAGAATGCTCCATGTTTCGGAGCAGACGAAGGCGCTGAATATCGGGGATTGCCAAATCATCCTCGCCTGGGTATCTTGTAACAGAGCAGTCTGCTATATTCTATAGCGATAAGTTTTTGAAAACGCGGATATTTTAGCCCAGCCTTCCCGACATGTGTGCCTGCAGAGTGTCGACGGTGGCAATGTCTGTGTGTATAGAGTAGCGGTTGTGGTATTTGGAGCGACAATAATAGGCCGCCTGCGTCACGTCGCAAAGGCCTGTATCCCATGTTGTGTTTCGTTGATTCGCTGCACTTTGGCCCAAATGGCCAACTGTGGGTTTCCCTCTGAATAACTGTTTGTCAATGTCAAACTGAGGCTCGATGGACAAATCCAAACCCCTTGCGACAAGTTGAGGCGTCAGGAACAACATTAGAGCTCCTCGCAACAAGATTGAGGCTCAACCATTGTTAATCTTCCACATTGTTGACCCCCCATTAGCTGCTCAAGTCAACGTCTCATAACTAACTGCCGTCTACCCCGACTTGTCTCATAAATCCATTGGAGATCGCGGGTGTGTCTCAATCTAACCCCGCTGTTCGTCGGGTGAGATAAACCGGTGCGTCGGAGTATCTGCGGGAAGACACCAGCGTCCTCGGGATGGGAAATAAAAAAGGCGAGGGCTTTCTTGCAATAAACACGGCTTTTGGCCGCCTCGCGAGGGTTCACCGCCTTGGCGAGTTATGATTGTTCTCTGCATGCGCGGCCCATGACTATTTATGGTTCCTGCGGATGTTCCGACGTCAAAAGGCGACGAGCAAGCAGCCCAAGAATCCGTGATTTGTGCTTGCGGTCGTTCATTCGACGGTTTTCATCTCGACCGCCCGATGGTCTAGCCTGACTTGGCTAGCTTGTGTTGAGGTGTCAAGCCACAGTCTTAGTTTGACGCTATGCCGCTTTGGGCCGTCTGTGGCTGGTGAATGGGGCATCGAGACTGCAGAACATGATTGGCTGGCTGGAATTGCGGCTGCAGAAAAAAAGTTTCTGGAGATCTTGAATGGAAATCTTTATCAACTGAGTGAACTATTTACCACAATTGCCACTGGACTGCTAAAAACTCTCTATCACTTTTCATTCCTTATGACTGTGCATTGATTCAAAATAGAAAAGAGTTCAGTGATCTGTGAACGGACCCTATGACCATCGGAAATTCAGCACTTTCTTTGACCTTGAATTTATGATGTCGTTTCCGGCTTCGTCTGATCTCTCGCGGGGAAGCTCACGGCTCAGAGATGGCGGGCGCGAGCCGCGTCAAAGTGTCATGATCCAATCCGGGGAGACCGATGATGTCGAACTGGCTCCGGGATTGGAATCGAGCACAAAGCCTGAACCAAAGCCATGGGCACATCTACTAGCTGGAGGGTATGTCATGAATTAGCAAATCAGCGATGGCACTCAGGGAAGCAAAGAAATAGAAAATAACCTAATGGACATTTTCTTTAGGATCGGCGGCATGACTGCAGCAGCCCTCACCTCGCCGCTTGATGTTTTGAAAACGCGGCTTCAGTCTGATTTTTACCAAGCCCAACTCCGATCCCTTCGTGCCGCCCATCCCCTACCCCAATCGCACTCTATTCTCTCCCTGTCGCGCAGCGCAGGCGTCCATTTTGCCGAAACCGTTCAAATTCTACGATCGATACACGTCCACGAGGGCTGGCGCGCTCTGTTCAAAGGGTTGGGCCCCAACCTTACCGGAGTGGTGCCTGCTCGAGCGATCAATTTTTACGTATACGGCAATGGGAAAAGAATACTAAGTGATTACTTCGGCTACAATCCAGACGAGGCTCCTGCGGGTATTCATCTCGGCGCTGCCGCCATCGCTGGCATGGCCACTGGTACAGCCACGAACCCGATTTGGCTGATAAAAACCCGACTACAACTCGACAAATCAAATGCTTCAAACATACCCGGTCGTGGGAGGCAATATAAGAACAGTTTCGATTGCATCCGACAAACAGTCCGTCATGAAGGCATTCGGGGCTTATATCGTGGTTTGACGGCGTCGTACCTGGGTGTCACGGAGAGCTCTCTCCAATGGGTGATGTACGAGCAGATGAAGCGTGTACTTGCTCGACGCGCGGCGCGACGATCGGCCGATCCGGAGCACGTTTATGGCTGGCAAGATTTCATGGAAGAATGGGGTGGTAAGCTTACAGCGGCTGGCTCCGCTAAGCTGATCGCAGCAGCAGCCACATACCCGCATGAGGTAGTCCGAACGAGACTGCGGCAGGCGCCTACGGTCCCGGCCGGTGGTGGAAAGGTTGAGATGAAATACACCGGTTTGATGCAATGTTTCCGCCTGATCTTCAAGGAAGAAGGGATGGCTGGCTTATACGGCGGGTTAACACCACATCTTCTTCGGGTTGTGCCCAGTGCCGCGATCATGTTCGGAATGTAAGTTCTGATGCTCTTGTCCTTAGATCCCAAAGGCCTATCCCATGAATTCGGCTAACAGGGAATTTTAGGTATGAAATGATCCTCCGTTTATGTGGAACGACGGCCTAAACACATGTCTTTTCTATCTACTGCTTTACTACTAGATTTCATCGCTCCGTACTTAGCCCGCGATTACTCCGTTCTTATTCTGGCCCTTCGATATATTTATACGGATAAAGACCCAACAATCCCCACTTGTCTAATGGTCCCATTTTTTCTGCATTTACCAGGAGTTTTGAAAAAGGAGTTATAGCCCTACTTTTGTTCCTCAAGACTAGAACGGAAAAAGATGGCGCGAACTGTATATCGGGTTGATTTTTGTTTGGAGGTCACCGGTCTTCAGGATTCTCTTTCACTTCACTGTATAATAAACCCCTCTTGTTTTCATTTTTTGGTCTATAATATTGTCGAGCTTCAGTGTTACATTATGTACAGCTGTTTTTCTCTTGGATAGGTCCTGGCATGGGGATGCCGGATGTATGTATCATGCCTTTCACAAGAGATACTATTCGTCATTTTTAACACTGGTCTTCTGATACTCACAAAATAGATAGACTAGGTGACATGTCTTATTTGAGGCATATGTAAATAGTCTCGAGTGAGTTCTCAGACTAGAACAAGAATATGCAACTCAAGAAATACGCCTGGCCTTGGCTTTGGTGCTTTGGAGCTCTGTTGGTGTTATCCAGACATTTTACATCATGATTCCTGAGGCGTTTGAACATTTGGGAGGTCTATTGTTTGAAATATTGCGAGAGGGATTCTGGATTTCACCGTCGAAGGTTTGTTCATTATGTAAAACATAGACCTGCCATATGACATGATCAAGAGACTATTCCTTCCCAAGGTAATATGCCTTGGAACCCCATGTACCACGAAAAAAATGGAGGCCTATCTGACCCATGTATTCCATGTTTCGAGAGCCTCTATCTCCGTGTTATGCAAACATTACCCCCGACGGAAGGCATAGGGGGATAGTGATAAAATAAGGAAGAAAGATTCTCCAAAGCAAGACGCCCAGTGCCACGTAAAAACGTTTGAATTTTTTGCTTTGCCTTTAAATAGTCGTCTCATATGGAACAGGAGTGATGGTCTCAGGGAAGTTGTTCTCAGTGCTGACCGTTCGGGCTCCCCGTGGGCCAACGGGTTGTCTCTTCAAGTGCACATGGATACCCTCCTCCTTGGCCTTGCGCTTCTTGATCGCGTTCTCCTTGACTCGGTTCAAGAACTCTTCTCGGGATCGGGAGTGGATGACGTGTTCGATGCGGACGTTTACGCGCTTCTCCATGTATCTGTTGCCCACGCGCTTGTAGATAATGACGCCGACGGCGGATTTGGTGACGTTATAAACGACTCCGGTCTTGCCGTGGTAAATCTTGAAGGGCATACTATACAGGTCCAGTCCTTTAGCTTGTGATCGTTGTAGATGCGCTTCTGTGTGCGCGATAGAGGGAAATCCAACTCATCCTGATAGGAATGCGCGGGACAGAGATTTCGATTTTACTAACCCCTTCTGAACAGCACCGTTGACCTTGATATCAACAATATCACCGACCCTAATTATTCAATCAGCCGACCGGGACCACGTTTTAATTCCCCCAAAAGTCTGTCATACCGGTATGTCTTCAAATATGTCGACAGGGCAATGGTGCCATGTTTCTTGAAGTCGCGGGCAAAGGCATACTGTGAATCGTTGTGTTAGTATGTGGTCCGAGTGATTCTCAAGAGACTCCGTAAAATTGCGTACCCGAGTGCCGGATCTGAGACCGCGTGAGTGACCCATCTTTACAGTGTTGTTGGGAGAAGATGGTGGTTGTCGACGTTCAACTGGAGCGCACCGCAGACAGAGTGCTTCTGACCTCGTTCTTGGGATGGCTTTCGATTTTCGCTTAGTTTGATTTGGGGTTGTGCGGGTTCAGCCCTAAGCTTCCCGAAGCGGTAAGGTGTGGTTATCCACACGATCGATTGCCGCTAAGCGAACAAGCTCGCTTTCAACCTCGTCAATTTCGATTTCTCTTTCCTTTGAACTCTCGACAATCCACGCCGCGACGACTTGATTGCGCAGCCTATTCACAACCAACGACATGGCTCCGTATGTTATCGCTGCCCCTTTCGAAGCTACAATATGGCAACAGAAGTACTGATTGATCCATTTTTAGGCGTTCCTATTCCAAGACCTACAAGGTCCCTCGTCGACGTGAGTTTTCCCTGTACCGGAATAACATGAAGGAATGGAAGGTCGCTAACCATTGCCATAGCATACGAGTCGGCCCGTCTGTCAGTATACTCCGGCCACTGAGCAGAAGCTTGTCTCTGCTTACGTCGTGTGAAAATGTTCCTAACTTGTTCCTCCGACGTATAGTGATTCCGAATTGAAGATGGTCGGCGAATATGGCTTGCGTAACAAGCGTGAGGTCTGGCGTGTCCAGCTCACTTTGTCCAAGATCCGTCGTGCTGCTCGGTACGAATATCTTCGGCGTTATCTGCGTCGCTATCACGTTGATACGTAAAGATACAGCCACGCTAACATTGTGTTTGGCGCGTTACAGTGAACTTCTCACTCTCGACGAAAAGGATCCCAAGCGTCTCTTCGAAGGTAACGCCTTGATTCGCCGTCTTGTTCGTGTTGGTGTGCTCGACGAGTCCCGCATGAAGCTCGATTACGTCTTGGCCCTCAAGGTTGAGGATTTCTTGGAACGCCGTCTCCAGACCTGTGTCTACAGACTCGGTCTCGCCAAGTCCATTCACCACGCTCGTGTGCTCATCAAGCAGCGACACATCCGGTATGTCTAAGCGGTGTACCTACCGTCGGGGAAAGTGGCATTAACATTTTGATTGAATAGCGTTGGAAAACAAATCGTCAATGTCCCCTCGTTCATCGTCCGTCTCGACTCCCAGAAACACATTGATTTTGCTCTTACCTCGCCGTTTGGCAGTGGTCGCCCCGGACGCGTCCGAAGAAAGAAGATGAAGGCTGCCGAGAAGGGCGATGAGGAAGCTGAGGAGGAAGAGGAGTAGATGCATCACCCCAGGTGCTGAGCAAAACTTGACCAATAGGAAATGTTAGAGCCTCATGTACGATAATGATATTTGTTCATGAGCTTATTCAAATAAACAAAAATTCCTATGACATGGTATCACATATTTGCGCCCTTATATCCCGACTTGATCTTATCCCAGAGTTCGAAACCTCACGCCGAATCGCCAATCCCCTCGTCCCGTTGCCATATTCGTTAACCGTGATAATTATACCCCCACTAAGCTCTTCAACCCTTGTTCTACTCCCCTGTACCATCGTCCCATTTGTTCCACCCCATCGCTCTCCCCTTCCAACCTCCTCCTCTGAGCCTCTGTGGCTTGAGCAACAATTTCGTTTCGCTTCCTCTGCAATGCTGCAAGATCTCTTTCCATCGCTTCAGCCTCCCTAGCTTTGCGGGGCAAAGTAGGACCCAATGAACTCAGTTGGCGGTTCAAACTTTCAACCTCCGCCTCCCGCTCTGCCAGGAGAGCAAGTGTGTCTTGCAGCGGAAGCGTTTGAGACGAAGGGACATCGCCAGAGTCTG
This sequence comes from Uncinocarpus reesii 1704, assembly GCF_000003515.1. Taxonomy (NCBI): domain Eukaryota; kingdom Fungi; phylum Ascomycota; class Eurotiomycetes; order Onygenales; family Onygenaceae; genus Uncinocarpus; species Uncinocarpus reesii. The sequence goes on along the minus strand of NW_003052500.1, from coordinate 789,909 downwards.
GTGATTGTGAGGAATGCGTGCGCAGTTCGGCTATCGTACGTTCAAGCTCGGCAATGGATGACGGAAGCTCAGAGAGCTGCGTGGTCTGCAGTTGGACCTTTTTGTATCGATTGGCCAGGTCCCTGCCTACTCTCTCCATTTCCTCGATTAAATCTGCAACTTCCTTCTTACGCTCCTTCAAGTCTGCTTTTACCAAGGCAAGCTGGGCCTCTAACTCCACATTATCATTATGCCCGACCACCAGTGGTGGATCTCCCACAATCGCCCGGAGAAACTTTTCTTTTGTGACCTGTTCAAGGTAGGAGAAACGGAGTTTAGAGAAAAGCTCCTAGGCATAGAATATCGCTTAGTGTGTCTTGAATCCCAATGAAGCAAAAGCGGCTGTCTAGAAAAGTGATTCACAGCCAGATACTCACCTTGTAATGCGACAAATCCGCCTCCAAGCTCGCCGGGGTGGGGTTCTCAAAAGCACTCGTAGAAACGTCGGACGTGCGCTGCTTTGGAGTTAATTCATTGACCTTATTCCCATCGATAAGATCTGCACTTGAAGCGATAGGTTCGCTGATCTTGATGATTGATAGTTCAGGGTATGCAGCATCAATCTTTTGAAGCTCGGCGCGGATGTCAGAATGGCGCTTGGTTGATGCCATCACGGACGAGGTGCTCTTAGCGCCGTCAGACTCGGAATTTAGCTATTCAATTGATCGGCATGTAAGGTTTTCGAGGAATATATGATTACTTTGCCCTGAGTTCAATCAAGTACGGACGATTTCGCCATTTTCGACGTTCTCTCCCAAAACGGTAAAACATAAACAGGTCGATGTTTGTCTTGTTTGCTAGCAAGTTTGGTCACATGACTGCTTGCCACTCTTTACCTCTAGGATCGGTGCAAATGAATGGACTGAGTATCCAACTTCTTGCTAGAAGGGAGTGAGTATGATGACATTCACTTGAGCTTTATGTTTCAGCTGGAGAGCGTTGCGACCTAGCGCTCTGGAATCGCCGCCATGCCAACCTCCGGTAACGCAGAGGACGCCTCGACCCGCCCCAAAGATGATGAATATGTTGCCCAACTCCTGGCCAAAGATGCCCGGGAGTACTCTTTGCGATATTCTGCTTTGGGGGTATATGGAACTACTCCTAAGAGGTACTGTCATTCGCTTCGTGCTCAATGAGATATCCTTCCAACCAAACGCTAATACACTACGCATTGATAGACCTACAGCTGGAGCGCCGAAGCCGAATACCCGTTTCTTAAAACACATTCTACGTGAAACGGATACTCATAACACAAATTTGAAGCGAAAAGAAGAGGAAGAAGCTAGACAAAAGGCGAAACGACTACTTCGACAAAGATTAACTTCTAGAGACGAGTCAGTGTGCGAGCGAGATGAACGAGGAAGGGAATCAAAAAGGCGACGAGTTGAATCACCAAGGGATGAAGAACGAGACAGGGAGAGAAGGCTTACATATCGTCACACAGATATAGGACAAGAGAGCGATGAGAAATCGTCGAGACGCAGGTTAGGTGAATCTAGGAAGAGCAAAGACCGCGAACGGAAGTCTAGCGTCGAGCGCCGAAAAGACTCTCGTAGGCATCGCCGTCATGAAGACAATGATTACGAACGTCACAAGAGGGGTCAGAGCAGCAGAACGTCCCATGAGCGTTCGTCTGATAAATACAAATCCTACGACAGGGAAGGCAGACACAGGAGACCCCCTGAGCATGAACATCGACGCAACAGGGCCGAAGGCACTATTACAACAGATATAAAGCGGCATACTCAGAAAAGAAGTCCCTCGATTCCATCCTTGGATTCAGACTTGGACGACGCTCGAAGTGCCAAATCGTCGGACTCGGACCCGCTAAGTAACTTAATCGGACCTCTGCCTCCTTCAGAGAACGATCTGCATACTCCACCAGCCCTTCCGCGTGGGCGTGGCGCTTTTAGAACAAAATCAAGCACCATTGACTCACATTTTGAAAAAGGCTACGATCCTGCCCTAGATGTCCACTTGGACGATGAAGACGATCCACCGACAAAGAAAAGCAGTCGTCGGCCGATTCCTGGCATGGCTACGGAAGACGACGATTGGGATATGGCCCTCGAGGCTCTCCGGGACCGCAATGCTTGGAGGAAGAGGGGCGCGGAGCGACTGCGTGAAGCTGGTTTCGAAAAGAATGTGGTTGAAAGATGGGAAAATAATACCGCATTTGCGGGCCTGAATGATATGCCTGCGTCGGACTTTAAGTGGGCAAAGAGTGGCGAGGGCAGGGAATGGGATCGTGGGAAAGTCGTAGATGAGAATGGACATGTGGATATCAAGCCTGCTTGGTGAACAAGGCTTCTCCCTAGGCGCCTTGCTCCATTACGGAAGCTAAACCTTCGGCTACATCGGAAACATATCGGTGAAGATCCAAGTGCGAGAGGTGTATCGCTCGAAAGTGTCAATTGAGGTATAAGGAAACTTCAATGTCATTCATTAACATGCAAGAGGTCTGGAAGAGACGATCATGATCCAAGGAAACAAAGTGATGGAAATATGTGATCCACGGACTACCTGAAAGAAACCCTTTTCTAACACAAAGAAGGAAGAGAAAGAATCTTCTTAACTAAAAATGATCCCTGGAATGAAAGGCAGCCAACCAAAAGTACACAACCCGCTGCGTCACCTCCCGACAAACGCCGCTTCGAAACTCTTTTGACTTTCCTCTTTAATAGCCATGGCGGCGTTGTGCATGCATGTTGCCGGGATGATAAATGGCGGCTTCCAACGTGGCACGGGCGTGAGTCTCACTTGCATACTCGGGTTCCACCATTCCAAACAGAGACGAGCCGAAATTCCCATCCTGACTACCGCGGTCCACTCTTGTCGTCTGGGCCATTCTGGAACATGCAAGATAATCCGTGGTCTGGATAGATGTGCGTCCAACTAAGGCATGGCATAACGACAGTGATATTGCTTGGGTTAGATAACTAACTAGTTGTTTAGCGCTAAAGACTGTAAAGTTTGCTCGGGAGGGGTATTCTCGATGCTTTCCGGTAAAGTAAGTGTTGATATCCGGTCGTTATCATGACTTTAGTTTGCGTAGTGTTTTCCTTCTGGGACTAGATTTGAAATGAAATGAGAAGGCGAATATTAAGCTGGTATGTGCGGAGAGTCAGTTCCGACCTTCCGACGCCAGAATCGAGTTGTATCAGGGTCAAGAGAGATATGAGCTGTTTCCATCGCGGTCAAGAGTCGAGATAGTGATCCTACCGGCTGGAGCCCAGAGAGTAGTGAAAAGGCGGAAAGCGAAGGTGGAGAGGCCGCGGAGTACGTTGAGATGTGCTGTGTATAATTCGGATTGCCAAGTCCTTCAGTGCCAGGGCCTTTATTTGGGGGAGCTGTATCGAGACGCCATTCTTCTAGGCCTAGAAACTCGATAAGAGGCTGCAAGCCTATTTTCCCTGAAAAGTCGACCAAAGCCCCAAGGAACCTTATCCAGTGAACCATCGTGTCAGGATCCAAAGTGCCTGGTTGCTGACGAAACTCGACTGTCGGGGGTTTTCGCTTTGGGCGTACATTGTTGTCGCCGATGTGATTTTCGGGCAAGATGGGAGCGTCAACAGAATCGAGGAGGGGAGTGAAGTTATATTTGAAATATAGGGGGTTAGTTGATCTGGAAATTGAGGGTAGCCGAGGATTCAGTACATCGATGATCGTTCGGATATCGGGGCAAGTGTTGAGAAGGTGGAGAGCCATAACGGGCCTTGGTGATCCGCGTGGGAGAATTGGAGGTTGGAAGTGAGGATTGTTCACTGACGTGATGCACCGCACCTAGCAAAGTCGAATCATCAGATAACTTCATCCAACACAGCAAGCAATGTAATCTAAGAAAAACCTACCGGCTCATTTAACATCCTATTCCATGACGGGGAGGTATCGAGCAATTTGTCCAGTTCTGGCTCATAGACTAGTAATATCATTGCAAGATTTCGAACTGTGTGGAAGGGAAAAACGGAGTTTGGGGTCGTTCCGTTGCCAATATGCACATGAAGGCCGGTGGTGCTGTTCTGTTCACAATACATCCGGAGCTCTCTGTAAGGTATCGGATTGTACTGCCCAGATCGTGAGGTGAAGATCCGTTGTATGTCATGCTCCCACAGTGGAGAGTATACAGGGTAAGGAGGAGATATAATCTCAATTGGCTGCGTTTCATCTTCAGTATTCGTTAGCATATCTGAAGTAGAGTCGAGGGCAACTCAAAATACTGCTGGTTTCTTACAGCACTCGAACCAATCTGGATAATTCGGGGCCACTGTCTTGTCCGTCGTTAAGTTCCAGAAGGAATAGTCAATGCTACCGTTCTGGAAACATTCATCGTCTTCTCCTTCCACCCTGATCCCAACACCAGTGCCATTAGGGCCGTGAAGGCGAACTGGGCGGAGACGATCGCCCAAAAGACTTGAAAGGGTGGTATTTGGAAAGCGATTAAACGTAGTTTCCTTCATTGCCGCAAAAAACTCGACCTCCAAGCCAAATGTAAGGGTCGAACCACGGCCATTTTGAACCGGTCCTCGCGTCATTGTTGACAAAAATCAGAGTAGTTCAACTACTTCCACAATCATTATCAACAGGAGAAAAAGTCTTGAATATCTCACAGCCTTGTCGAAGCAAGCTGTTAGACCTTGGTGGTAAAGATAAATTTGTGTGTAAACGACTGTAAAAAGGGTGTGCGTGTTGCTGATCCAGGTATACCGGCGAACCGTCTAATTGTGGCATGAGAAAGCATCGCGAGGCAACAAAGACAAAGGCATGCGGAGATGCTGGTGCACAACCAGTTGAACCAAGTTTTCCTTTCTTGTGTCAGACCACTCTTTCTGAACGCTGTCTGCTGCCACTGTTGCAATTTTGTTCTGCAGGGAACAGATATCAACCTTGGAAAACGGCACTCATAGCGGGACAAGGAATAAGGCAGTCAACAAAGGCTCGGCTGCGAAGGAAAGGAGCACGCATTAATTAGGTAAAAGGCCAAACAAGATCGTGCTTTGAAAGCAGTACGAAAGCCTGCAATACCAACCATTTAAAGCCTGGAGCAGGCAGCTGGGATGAAAAAGCAAGAGGGAAAAACAAAATTCGAAATTTTCAGCTGCGTGAATCGGTTTTCTGCAGGTCGATGCGGGAATTTGCAGGGTCTAGCCGCCTACGATCAGCCGCCTGCCATCGGCATCCGCAATGTATGTACTTGAGCGGTGTTTGTATCAAGCTGGGAGTCGAGTCGCGAAGAGGAAGCTAGGCTGGCAGTTAAGGCCGGCAACTGAATCAAAGCAGATGCAGACGCGGCAGCAAATCGAATTTCAAATTGGATTTTGGGTTTCCGGGCCCCCAGATGCAACGCGATATCTCGAGATGACAGAATAATGGGATGCGAGAGGACGGTTGCACGAGTTATGGCTGCCCACAGCAGCGAAATGCACGAAGAAAGGCTTTCGTCTCCGGGTGCAGATATGACCGATCAAATCAAAACCAATTGCTTAGACGCTAAAAGTAATTGAGAGCAATGTGGTCGGGCAAGGAAAGTCAAGTCCCACCAACACAGCACCTGCACAAGAGTTTCTTCAGATTAAGAGATCGGTTTTGCGCTGGTACCCATGAGCATTGTTGCCGTGCCTCAAGAGGAAAAAAAAATCCCACGAGAGAGGTTTTTGGGAGCGGGAATTTGAGGAAATGTTTGTGATGACCCTAGTTCGGGAACAAGAACCAAAACCTATCAAAGACTTTTTGAGTTGGCTGCGCACTGGCGAAAGTGGGGATGACGGTCTAGATCTTCGCATCGAGAGTTACTGTTTTATTCTTAGATGAGCCAAGTCAGCTAGCGTTGTCAATTCGAGCCTCCTGCATCCCGAGCACAAGAACAGGGCCAGTCAGCGTGGCGGGCACTCAGACAACTGCATGAATTGGCGCCAAAGACAGCAGATCCTTGCAGGGAGGAGAGGCGAGACCTGCCTCAGCACACTCCATTCTTCCCACATCAACGAGAATCATGTTAAACCAGGTCTCGGAAAACAGCATCGTGAGGGTACACGATCATGGAGCTGCACGGAAACAAAATGAGATGACTCCCGGTTGGGCAACGAAGGGCTTGGTGCTGCCAGTTGGGTAATCTTGCATGGGCTGACAGAGATAGTAGCCGACGGCACGGCAGACAGAAAGCCGTTCTGGTTGAGGAAGATGGACGAGATGGACGAGGCGGATGAGATGGAAGAGCGCGGGACGGCGAGGAGGTGAGGTTGGCGTCTCGCGTCTTCCCGGTTTGGGTTCCGGCCGACGTTGGGCCAGTCAGGGGTACTTCCACTGCAGCTGTGGGCACTCGCACCACGAGAAGTATGTAGTACATCAGTCACGACAGCAAGGTATGACCGTTCCATATTTATTGGCGAGGATTCTCCTCTTCTGGATTCCCTTGGATGCATCTTCACGGGCTGATCGGAATGACGGCTTCTAATCACACCGCCGCAGTTAGGTACAACGACACTCCCCGCCAAGAGACCGACATTTCCATCAAACTCCCCCAGCTCGCACCCTCTCGACATCCTTTGATACACCAATTCAGATCAGGCCTGAATACCATCACAGTTTCTGCCCCAGCATACGGAGTACTGCCTTTGTACTACTCCCTACTAAGCTTGATTGCCCAAAATCGGAATGCCGGATCAGTTTTCGTACCAATACCCCTCGCCACTCGAGGGGTACGACAATCTCCCGCCGCTCTCCAAGTGAGTCGACGTTTACGGCCACTCAACACGTAGCGGTTGATCTCTGACCTCAGGCTTAGTGAGAGGAACGAAGATGGGAAATCGCTGAAAAATCCTCAAGCCGTCGAAAGGAGTAAGGGCCTATGACACATTCCAAGCCCCGTTGGACGACCGGGACGACGTGGTGGGTTTCGATGTCCATATATACCACTACCAGGTGCGTGCCATGACGCACGAACCGCCTGACACCGAAAATTCCTTTTTTTCTGGCTTGCTTTCTTGTTGCTTGATGGCGCAACGATCCAGGACTGATGTGGCCGCAGAATAATCCCGAACAAGTCGAATTTGCAAAGGCCCTCTGGGAACGTATCAGACGCGAATGTAATGCCACTCCATCCAATCCTTCCTCGTTTAGACCCGCGAGTCAAAATCGATGAGCTCGCCCGAATTCCATCCATGAGACGGCAGCCTCAGAAAAAACACCTGGTTAAGAAGAACCCTTGTTTTGGCTTCAGAACGAGTGGTTAAAGGTGAACAAGAGCACCCGGTCAACAATTGGCTAACGATTGAACCCAGTTCCCGAACTTCGTATCTATGACTTTTTCGATCGGCCACTTGGCCCACACCCAGTTGCGATGTTTGAAGTGAACATCTTCACTCCTTCGCAATTTGGCGCTTTCATTCCCTGGCTGGTGATTAACCGTGGGCCACTCAGCGTCCTCATCCATCCCAACACGATAGACGAGGAGGAGGAGAGGAACCACACGCAGCGGGCAACATGGATGGGCGAGAGGATTCCGCTTGATCTGCGAGTTTTCAAGCTGATGAGACATGAGTAACCGAACGGTACCAGTGGTCGCCTCCCTTGAATCCTTCGTCCCTCGCTCGCTTAATTTCCTCTGATCGGCGACATCCCCAGCATCACGCAGACAGCTCCGTCAGGTTCTCTCGTATGTACAAAAAGGCTACTGATCTGTAGTTAAGCTATTGTCTCTCGAATTACCCAGCTCAAACTCATAATATTGCCACTGATTCAACCCAAAATTCGCCGATAAACCCCAAGCTTTTTTCTCCCACGCCATTCCGCCTTGTATTGTGCCACTGCATGGCTCACCAAAAAGAAAGCAAACAATCCACAGGAAGTCCACAATTTAGCATTGCGGGGGTTGAAGCATTCCACAAGGCTCAAAGTACCCTGTGCATATCTTGCTACAAATCCAACTTGAGCCTCCAAAGTGCTATCAGCGATTCCTCCGCATAAGGACGGGAACAGTCCAACACTATCGTGACACGGGCCCCGTCTGTGTGTCGGTTTGTGCCGCGCAAGATGCAACCAGCTGACCGAGCGGGCTTTGCTCGTCACTCTTGCTGTCAAACCACATCCGGCAAAGTAGGCGGCAATGATAAACCCCAGGATGTTTCTTCCACACCTCTCATCGACCGTTCCCGGTAACACCGCCACGAATAAGTGGGAGAAGTACTCCGTTCCCAGTCTGCCGTGGACCGTTCTGCGTCCAGCCTCAAGTGGAAAGCCAGATCCATGAACCCTGTCCTGCTGATCCCGCGCCAACTGGGATCTTGGGGAACCTCTCCATGCAAGCCAGTTTGATTTGTTTTGCAGGGTTCGATTTTGAACAAAAACCGCCTCAAGCGCCCCAGCTTGTGAGGCCCTTGAGTTTTGTGGGTGGAGCTGTCACTCTGTGACTCTGTCCAGCTTCCCGTGGTTGCGTGTTGTTCGTGTGACAGGAAGCAGCTGTCAGTTTTTGAACCCCTTTCGATCGAGGGTACGGAGGGCTTTGTACAAACAAGCCCTGTTTTGAGCTCTGGTAAGCTACCATTGATTGGACGTTTTTCATCCCGATTTCTAAAGAAGATTTGATGTGAAATCTTATCCGTTCACAACTCTCTGGTGCAACGCTCCTTATCGGTCCAAATGTTTGGATGGAATATGCATGATGCAGCCCCTTCCAGTCAGATCAGGCAGACTTGCCTCGTGCTTGGAAACCGTGTTGTGGTTTGCCCAGCGTTTCCCACCCTTCGTCTGGCGTGGTCGACATGGTCCCTTTCTTCGGGAGAATGGCTTCTCTGGATGGAGAACCTGTGCTCTGTTGAAAATGGTTATGTTTGCTACTTCTCACAAATCCTGTCATATCCAGGAGTCCCTCTTTGACCCGCTTTTTCGAGATTCAACGTCCCATTCGGACAATGCTGCAGCCCGGAATCTCCTGGAATGTGGCTTGACCAACTCTGATACAACCCTACAATAGCCCTGGATCTTAAGCAGCGAGAAGGCAGACTAGTTTTCGGACTTGGTCCAGGCCCATTCTGCCCTCCCACTTGAGAATCGCGGTGCCGTGGGATGGAACCTAGAGCAGAACGCTTCTTTCCCGGATCCATACTCCGGCGTCAATCAACACCTGGCTCTTCGCAACCAACTTTCAGGCCAGCCACCGTGGCTCAATCCGTTACATGGTTTACGTGGATCCATTCGTTGGAGCAATTTGCGACTTTGTGACCCATCAGCATTCCATATTCACGTTCGTTCAGTATGAGGTTTTTAATTGGTGAAAATGCGCCTCTCTACCATGGAAAACTGGTTTTGTCTCGATGCCCATGTGCGCATTTTCGAAGGGCGCAAACCCAGAGACCTGACATCTTGGCCCCCTCGACCCTTGGTGGCATGGGCTTGCAGATCTGGCCTCGTAGTGACCGCAGGCCTACCTATTCAGCTCCCTGAGGCTTCCATTGCAGAATGAATCCGGAGAGCTGACTTCAAGACCATGCTAGCCACCGCCTCACTCACCTCCAAGACACGGTTCTGCTTTTTTATTTGACTAAACCGAACTTTGTTGTGTTCACACTCTGGAATTCATTCCTTGACACGGCTTTTTGGAGTCAGCGGAACCGTTTCTAGAGCGATAACTCCATCAGTTCCCTTGGTATGGCGGGCTGAGAATATGCACTTTCCTTCTGATCACAATCTCTCACTCTACTCGGTACACTTTGTACTGTTATGGCTTTCTCAGATACCAGGCTGAAACGCTGCGCTAGTTAGCGCATATGGAAGCACTGAGTGGGAATTTTGAAAATGACTTGTGTTCTCTGGATGAGAATTATTATGATGTGTGATATTTCCGGCTTGGAATATCACAGTTTATACAGACCCGAAGCCATCGGTGCGTCTGGGCATCATTCAATCCCCCTTCTCTAAGTGCTTTTGACCCTTGATTATGGCTCTCAATTGTAAGTTGATTGTTATGCAGTTTGTTACTATAGGATATTGAGGCGCGCCTCCTGACCTTTAGGACGGTTTTCAGAATGGTTGTCAAGCTCTACATTGACTATTGAAGAACAGGACTGGAAGTTATTGTTATCCACATAACTCCACTACTGGTGATTATTATTGCATATGGCTGAAATTTATATATAAATTTTGAACAATGCTCTTGTATCTCTTCAACTCTGCTCACACTCCGTTTCGTTTCAGTTTTCATTACATTTGTGAACTTAGTTGTCCCAAATGCTATCTCTATTAGCTGCTCATGTTTGATGCAACAGAGCTTTCAACAAATCACCAACTTTTCAGTATGGAATGAATGGTGTGTTCTTTGATAACTTCACTCCCGCAATGATAGCAACTGGGTAGCTTTACAGCTCAGTTTTACCGAGTTCTACATCTGCATCTTCGTCAAATCCCAAGTTCGATGGTGAATATAAATGATATCTTTCGCACTGAATTCCCGTGGTGGCTTTCTGGGCTATAACTACGTGGAACATCTGGCCTGTAATACAATGGACAGTGAAAAAAAAAAGGAGAGAGCATATATTCCTAGGCTGTGGTCACGTCTCAAGCTCGGTGAAAATTGGATTTCAATTTTAGAATACCCCTTATCCCAGGACAAAGGCCTGAATCAAGAAACAAATTTTCTGGAAACTGATATATATGATTTTTGGGTCTGCAGCTTACTGGTCACGGGAGCTAGTTAATCCGATTCCGGACTAGTGAGGATCCATGTCAAGAGTCGCGCATGACAGCTGATTATCGGACATGCCACCAAGATCCTCCATGCTGCCTTTCCACGCAGGTATCGCCAGTTTGCTCATGTGTCCTGACTATTCGATACTCGGGAGAACGGCACACTATGCAGCCTTGAAACCTCTTCTGGGTGTGATACCGTGCCATCACTGATGAAATGATATGCAAGCTGCTTGACAGCGCTGCGACAGCATGTGATCTCAAACGGATCACGAGTGGAGGGTTGAAGACTACAAAATGACGAAGTCATGAATAGTCTTCCCCCTTCTCTTTATAAGTGGAACGGCTGACTCTCGACAAGCGCAAGGTGCGGATGAGACCACTGATAGGTTAAGAGCTTGTCGATCATATTTCCGCCCATGTGCTAGTCCTCTGATAGAGGTGCTTTCTGGAACACTTCACTCTAATCAGGGTTTGCATCGTTTTCTTGATAGATATGTATCCCAGAATACCTGTGGAGTATACACTCCAAAAAGCCCTGCCGCATCTTTCATGAATGAGAATTGGTAATGTCAGCCGAACGATCGTCAGGGCGTCAAATGCCAGGACACCTTCAAATGAATGGGTCATCGGTCTAGTTTCATTGGCTACCCCATGAACTTCAGGCCGGGAAGCAACGATCTTGGTCTGAATATATAGTTCATGATGCTCGTCTGGAGACAGTTTTGGAGAATAAATAGACGGACACCCACCTTGGAGGCTCCCACACAGCCAGAAAACGCGTTGATATCCGGTTTGGTTCCGTTCGGGTTGCTTCATTGATATGCTGGTCGAATCACAAGCAGCAATTTTCGTCTTAAGATGTGGGCAGCAAGGCAGTGGCATCGAGCGATAGCCGGTTTTGCTCTGTTTTCACTCGGGGGCAGCACGATAAGGGGAACCCATGCAGCGGTGCCTGATTATGTGGTGAAATATGGTATGAAGGGGCGATGCCCACCCGAGTTTCCGCTTCTCGCTTTATTTGGTGGCGAGTAAATGGAAAAGTATTTGAAAAGCTGATGCCGGTCTCAACGCTTTAGCACCTTTGGTTTGGACACACAGCCAAGACCCGTACCAGCCGGCAGATATCGCCGCTCAGGTCGCGCACTCAATACCGCAGGTCAAGTATAAGCCCGTAGCGGGTGCACCATCGCCATTAACCCTGAATAACTTGGATCAATTGAATGCACTAGGTGGTAAAGATATCTTTTTGACATCTTCGGAGGGTATACGTGCGCTGCCAGATTGGTTCAAGGGCGTGAGACCTAATAGCGACGGTAAAACCGAAGGAGCCATAAGCTCAACGATTGTTGTTACGGAGCGTGAAGACGGGGTGGTCGATGCCTTTTACTTTTATTTCAACGCGTTAGTAAAGCAAGGATTCCTACGGCTCATTCGCTGATGCGTGGTCAGGTACAACGAAGGAAATACTGTTTTTGGTATCCAGTTTGGCAACCATGTCGGAGACTGGTAAAATGCCCCTTATTCGCGAATAGGTCCAATCCTGAGAAATGGCACAGGGAACATAATATGATCCGTTTCAAGAATGGCCAGCCTCAGGCCATCTGGTATAGCCAGCATGCCGGCGGGCGTGCGTTTGCATGGGATGCCGTGAACAAACGCGGACTGCGGCCTGTTGCGTTCAGCGCGAATGGTAGTCATGCCCTCTACACAACGGAAGGGTGGGTACAATATTTGATTTTGCCGTTTTGTCCTCGAATGCTGTATAGGGTTCACACTGACATCAACTCAGAACCCACGACCACACCATCCCGGGAGTCAGCCTCCCAATCGGACTTTTAACCGACAAGTGTAATGAAGGCTTTCTGTGGGATCCGACCTTGAGTACATATTCATTCCGGTACGATCGAGCCTCGCAGGAATTCAGCGCATACGATGCAGACACTCCGGTCAACTGGCTCAATTTCGACGGGCAGTGGGGCGATGAGCAGCTCCCTGATGACGCAGAAGGACAGGTTATCTTGTTCGGGCAACGAAAGTATGCGTCCGGGCCCAATGGCCCCAAGTTCAAAGAGCTTGATCGCAAAAATGTTTGCCCGTCGAAGATCGGACCTTGTTTTATTCGACGAAGTTTGAATCTGCAAGAAGAGGAGGAACAAGAGCTGAAGCGCGTGGTGGAGCTATTGTAGAGGTCTCAGTCGAACTTTTCATTTTCGTTGCTGTTTCCTAGTGTTCAATGTTCGAATTCCGAGGATTGTATATTCCTCGCCAATGTGATAGATGTTCTTCAGTGTGCCTGAATGTTCGAGATAGTTCCAGCTTGGTCCAAGTATCTCGAAACCTGTGACAGCTGGCATCATCAAATTCAAGACGGAGTTGCAAATGTTTACCAGGCGTTTGGAATGCCCCTTGTGACAACTTTCATCTCCCGCCCAGGCAAGGGTCCATGTCGCAGCATGCATGAACTGGGTTGCGTGCACGGATTCTTAGCAAAATTATCAGTCAGCAACGGTTATCTTTGGGGAGTTCCAGCAATTGTTTTCTTGCCTTGGTTACTGAGGACACAGGCCTTCTGGGAATGTCGACATCTGCCTGTGTGGGAGAGTTGGGGATGGGTCTGGAGAAGGGGTCCATCTCGAACAGATGCCGTGGTGTAACGACAATACAGCATGTGTTCAACCCGTACCAGACTTACAAAGCTGCCTCCCAAAAGCGGTTTGGCCTGCTTGGCCTGCAAGCTTGCCCACCAATCAGAGCCCGCTGTTAAGCTCCAATCCACCCCTGCCAAGCGATTACGGCTTGCTTTAGGGCGGACATGGCTGTTTCCTCCACGCGTACTGGTATTACCGATCCGCCTGGCCCCAGAATTCGCCCTGAAACGAAACCGTGGTAACTCGGGAAATAAGCGTAATTTTGACGTCGATGGGTCACCCCTGAAGCAGTGCTAGGAGGCCTGTCCTTCTGGGACGCAGGATGCAAGGTGCGTGATCGGATCTGAGATATCGGGCACGACGGAGGAGTGATACTCATGGGGATAAAGTGCATCGGACTATGTAGTTGTTTTCCGGCTGGAAATGAAGCATGGCTCTTGCTGGGTAATTAACGCGACCTCTGGAGGCCTTCGGATGGAGGAAATTTAAAGTTACCGCGTACGGGGCCCGTATGAGAGGCATGCTGACCCTTTTTCCTCCCAATCGAGCATTCATTTCGTTCTTCTCTTCGTTTCGTTTCTCTCAGCAAGAATCGTCGAGAATCCAAGACTGCTGGCCTCAGCACCTGGGGAATATCAACAAGAAGCCGCTGGCCCCGTGAAGAATTGGAGATCGAGCAAGTTCGCTTGGAGTAACTTTCCTCCCCCAGAGCGTGCCTCAGTTGCTGCTCCCCTGCTCCCCTGATACTTCGGTTTCGTTGCCCCCCCCTATCCTCTCTTTTTCCCTTGAGAACTTTATATTTTGTGATCTTGTCATAACACATTCCTTCGTCCCTTTCTCTCATCGTATATTTGGCCTCTTAACTGCCGGGCAGGGTGTTCACTTCCTCGTCGCTCAAGATTGAAGGCGGACTTGCGATTGGAAGCTTAGCAGGTCTCCGAACCTGGGATTCCTACCTCGTTAATCCTGGCACTCTTCTTGCTGGGCTCGCGTGCAGCTGGATTGATCGAACGTGCCGCCGTCCCCATCGATGCGATAGCAGTTTTCTTTTAATTCCTAGTCCAGAATACGCTCCTTTTCTAATCCCCATTCCAGCTCGCAATTTGCTGGCTCCTTCGTATCGATCGCCGTCGTGACTCCAGGCTCCTTGCGAGGAGACCAAAAACCCCCGATACTGACCCGTTGCCGCAATCTCACCTGCATCCCGTCCTTGCCATCGCGTGGCTCGAATAGTTGGGACTGATTTCGACCTCAGACGCCAAGAGGCGGTGGACGATAAGAGGGTCAAAAGTGCTGCCAACAGAAAGAATTGACACTTCTCTGCTTCGCATCTCTTTCCCCTGCAAACAGCTGTTCTAGAAATGTAAGCTCAGTCTTCCGCATTTGTGTGAAGTGTTGGTTCCTGGTTTGTGTTGAAGCTCCCGGACTGACATATTCATGGCCCTCAGAACCCTTAGTCTTCAATGAGGTGAAACGCATCACAGTCATCGCATCGCTCAAATTACACTCTCCTGCTATTTGGTCAATCATCCCATTCGCGCACGCACGCACGCCTTTCTCGGCTGAATCAACACACCGTCGCGTGAACTTCTGATTAAATCATGTCGTCAGCCCCTGCTGCGCCCCGCACCCCCGGTTCGTCGCCGCCCCCTGACGCCATCCCGGCTATCAGTGAGAATGGAAATCCATCCCATCCTCAGGCCAACGCAACGCGTCGCTCTTCCCGTGGCTTTCTTCGTCGTGCAAAATCTACCGAGAAACTTGGCGAACGCAAATTGTCCGGCAAAATGAGTAAGAAGTTACTAAAAGAGCAGGCCAAGGAAGAGCAGCTACGTCGCCAACGGGAGGCTGCTGCTATCTCAAAATATGCTCCTCAATTGCCGGACATCTCTCCCCCTCCCCAGCTCAACACGTTTGGCGGAGAAAATGTTCATCCCGGCAATAGTGCAACCATTTCAAGCCGAGCAGCATACGAACCCAGCTCACCCCAAAACTACCCTCCTGTTCCGCCAATTCCATATGACATACTCGCAAGAACAGAAAGTATGGCGCATCGTGGCCGCTATAGCTATGCTAGTAGTGCAGTGAGTACGATCAATAGTCCGAGAAGAGTAAGGAGACGAAAGGACCCGACGCCCTACAAGTAAGAGCACTGAATATTCCCTGATTGCTTATCTGTACCGTTGAATCTCATTCTCATTCTTTCTATTAGCATCCTCGTGATTGGCGCGAAAAACTCCGGCAAGACCTCCCTCGTTAATTTTCTACGACAAGCTCTTGCCCTCCCGCCTACGAAGCGCCCAACACGCAGTCTCGAAGAAATGGATGATCTGCCACAGGCACCTCCAAACGGCTACTTCACCTGCCATTATCTCGAAACAGAAATCGATAGCGAACGAGTTGGTCTAACATTGTGGGATTCACAAGGGCTTGAGAGAAGTATTGTGGACCTTCAGCTTCGCGAAATCACTAGCTTTTTAGAAAGCAAGTTCGAGGATAGCTTCACTGAGGAGATGAAGGTTATCCGGTCGCCCGGCGTGCGCGACACACATATCCACTGTGCATTCCTTATCCTGGATCCAGCCCGACTTGACGCTAATATTGCTGCTGCTGAAAAGGCCGCCGAAGGGGATCCTAGCAGTGCTGCTGCACGTGTAATTGGCGGATTGGATGAAGACCTCGATCTGCAAGTCCTACGTACTATGCAAGGGAAAACAACGGTCGTGCCTGTAATCAGCAAAGCTGATACCGTTACCAGCGCTCACATGTTGCATTTGAAAAAGACCGTTTGGGACAGCTTGAAAAAGGCCAACATCGACCCCCTGGAGGTACTGACGCTTGAGGAACCTGAAGACGACTACTCCAGCTCTCTTGACAGATTTGACGAAAGGGATGAAGATGAACTGAGCGAAGACGGGAGACGCCGTACTCCGGACTCCGAAACCGTTCCGGACGACCCGAACAACCCAGTCCCACCTCCAGCGGCTCCATCAGCCCTGGAGAAGTCATTGGAGAAGCAACGAAAGCGCAGTTCATCGTCTAGCATGTTGAGCGGAGGGCCGAATAACGAACCTTTCATCCCACTCTCAATTCTCTCGCCTGATCCACACACCCTGGACTCTAAGGACGGACCAATTGGTCGCAAATTTCCTTGGGGATTTGCGGATCCGTATAACCCCGAGCACTGCGATTTTCTGAAGTTGAAGGATACAGTATTTGGCGAGTGGCGTGCTGAACTCCGTGAAGCCAGCCGTGAGGTTTGGTATGAGAGATGGAGAACTCTTCGGCTGAAGCGTAACGGGAGTCTTGGAAACGGTCAGATCTAACACCTCCAACAGTGGTTTGAACAGCCCTAAACGAGAAGTGACTTGCCGAGCACCTTCACCGGTCTATTGCCAAGCACTATGACGCTAGGCGTCTTGCTTGATGTATGCATTTGTCTGTGGTACGGGGATGTGAGAGCATGAAGCCTTTTCTTCTTTCATTTCGCTTCGGCTTATGTCTTACTTTTGATCCTTTCGCTGTGATTTCTGCGGACATGGCTTTGCTCTGCCCAAACTGGCGGCCTATTCTGTGTGTGGAACTTGATGTTGTAAAAAGAAACATTCTGTTGAAGATTATTGTCCTGTTCGTTTGCTGTCAGCTATGAATGGTCTGGCTTCTTTTCCTTGTCTTCATGACTCAATTCTCATGTTCTTGCTCATTTCATTTTTTTCACTACTGAAGATTGCTTCTCCTTCTTCTCATACCCCCTTCTGTCTTCCTCTTCCATGTTCTATTTTTTGCCCCTCTTCTATTTACACTTGATTCAAATGGTCCGCATTGAACAAGCTACTGCTGCAGGAAGATTATCACGTCGTCAGCCAATCCAA
>NW_003052500.1:623516-770406 GCF_000003515.1 Uncinocarpus reesii 1704 | reverse complement strand
GAGCAGTCAAAGTATGCGAAGACTGTGTTTTCTTATTCATGTTTAAATAATGTTCCGGTGAAACGAACTGAGTAGGAGAGATTAGCAAAAGACTGTGTAGGCTGTGCCGATTTGTTCAAATTTGCGTAATGCTCAGGCGAAACATATTGCGGAGCAGAAATTGTTGAGGTATTGCGAGAACGCGCACCGGCTCACCCGCCTTGTTTGGGGTAATGGGTGGATGAGGTTGCGAATATGCGTAGTTGGAGTTCGGCATTTGAGAGGTGGCGGGCGGCAGAGGAGCTGGGGGAGGTGGTGGAGCTCCAGGCTGGTTGTTCATCGAGGTGGACGCGGTATAGCCCTGATTCCGTCGGTCGGGTGGCACGAAATCCGGCCGTTCGCACTCGGGGATTTCTGCCCATTCATCCTCGTTGATTCCACTACCTGTATTCTGTGGTTTTTCAGCAAAGTAGGACTTTGCTTCTTGCAATTTCGCTGCAAGCGCATTTGTGGCCGCAGAGTAGTATTTTTGCGAGTGGCTTCGGCCAAGCTTTGAGCTCTTGCTGTCGTGAGGTCGGTACTTGGGCGGCGGATCCTTGGTACGGGGTGCGGGTTCCTGGATTTCGTCGCTTGAATCGGAGTCGTAAAACTTCTTTGGTTTGCGAACTCTCTCGCGAGACCGAGATCGACGCTCCCCGCTGGAAACTGGATAGTCAGAGTAGATGTCCCCGTATGCCAATCCTTCGTCCTCACTATCGCTGTAGAGATCTGAGTAGTATTGGGTTTTCGCCAGAGGGCGAAGGGCGCGACTTGTGCTTCGCTGGCTGCGCTCAGCGCCGGTGTCATGCGAATAGCGATCGCTTCGATCGCTCCGTAAGGACGTATTGCTTTGCCTCGGCCCAGCTACTGACTCTTCATCGGACAGGTAGTGGCGATCGCGCGGCGCTCGTCGACCCCTATCGCTCTTGTAATCGTTCTTGTAATCGCTCTTGTAGTCGCTTTTATACCTGTCGTCGTCCGAGAGGTCGAGGTCATACCGCTTCTTGGTACTGGACCGGGATGCCGGCGCCCGGGGACGGTCATCCATTGAGTCGGAATCATAATGGTGCTTGGAGCTCGATGTTTTGCTCCTGCTCTTGCTCCTCTCTCGCGATGGAGAATGTTTACGGCTGTGCGATCGATGGCGATGCTTCCCTCCAGGGGACGGCGATCGACCTCGAGAATAGGACCCCGGCACTCGAAGCATGGTTCAGCAGGCGTCCTGAACCTAGTAGCTTTGTCTGGATCTGATGGATGTTGTGCACAGCAAGCCCTGACAAGAGGCAGCTCTCTCGAAACAAAGGCAGGCAGACGATGGACAGACAGGATATTTATAAAGCAATCAGGCTCCAGGTCAACCTGCAACCCGCGACGAACTCCAGCCGTGAGACGGGACGTTGCTGCAGCCACAGGGATCACGGGCCAGCTGAATCTCAGCCTCATCCGCCCCAGCCACGGCAGCCACAGCATCAGCCACACTCCCCTTGCATACTGCATATTATGTAATGTTTCATACAAGGAGTAAGTATGTACAGCCAAAAGAATCATAGATTCAACCTCTTATATATACGGCTAAAGTCGCGGTCCCCTTTCTTAATCAGCACTTGATAGAGAACGGTCGGCGTCATTCATTTTGTTCAGCATTCCCGCCCCCACCTTGCTCATTCATCCTCATAATCATCTTCATGCTCACTCTCCTCCCTTCGCTGCATAAAATCTATGCCCATGGCTTCCAATTTGGCAATATGTTTCGCGGAAAGGCCAATCAGTATGAAATTCTTTGGCAGCCGCTGCCCGGCCCTGTGTATATGGTCCCCACGTTAATCGGCCGCATAAAAGCTACGTGGAATGGGATACAAGTATTTACCTGAGCCAGTCAAAGACCATTTGGCGCGCCCTATCCTTGAGTTGAACTTGACCCCGATTAGCAAGCTTCGGCTCCTCCTCCTCATCGTCGGCCGATTTTATGGCTACCCAAGACGGCCCGTATTTTCGTACCAAACGCACTAGCTGTCTGGATTCCTGAGCTGTCCAGGCCAAACGCACTCTTGGCGCTCCTGGCAAAGTTGGGTTCAGCAGCCTTCTAACGGCGTTCTCTCTGCTCCTAACACCCTCGGGGCGCTGACGGTGCAAGGCCGGAGCCGAAGCAGCCTCAGCCGTGACTGATTGGGAGCGCCGTGGAACTCTTGGTGACGGCGCCGAGCTGGCCTGTGTAGTCGTCGCCCTCGGATCAACTCGCCGTCTTTTTGAGGGGCGAGGGGTGTCGTTATACACGCCAGGTCTGTCCTCAAATGCACTCTCCTCACTTTCATTCTCCTCCGCGCGGCGTCGTTTCCTTGTGTTTTCCATGTCTGGTTCCAAGTCGGCCCCATCCTGGGTGTATCGGATTGGAGACACTCTTTCCGCATTTGCTTGGCGGTTCAAGAATGTTCTTCGTGACGAAACAGGAGTGCTGTCAATGTCCACTAAAGCTGAGGTCTGCTCGTCTCCCTTGTTGCTGGTTTCCGCGGGCCCTGCTGTCCTTACCGACCCACGCTCGTGGCTTTGGCTTAGCGATCTACGCGGGAGGCCTGGAGAAACGGCAGCGCAGGTTCGTTCCCTTAGCTTTTGGAGATGCCGGATCGACGTGATAGATATAAAGTTTCTATAGAAGATTAGATGGTTGAGAATAAAGAAAAGCACTAGGCTAGAAGCGTGATTTCTACCTTTGGGGTGCTGCGGGCGGAAGGGGTGGTGGAGGTTCTGGCTGCAGGGGCAGTTGTTGATTGTCGGTTTCTGGTGAAGCGCGTACTGCCGGCGTGACTGTTCTTTGCGAAGCTTGTCGGGCCTCTCTCCAGAAGTGCACGCTTGACCCGGGTGACGCTGCCAGCGCCGGCGTTGGTCGCAACGACTCGGTGCCCATCCTTGACTCTAATCCTTGCCGCAATTTAGCTATCGCTGTAATGTGGTCCTCCTGCTCCCGCAGCCGATTGTTTATTTGAGCGGTTGTTTCTCGAACCCATGCTGCAAGCTGCACGACGAATTCGGACCATGGAAATGCAGTCTTCAGCGTAGTGAAGTCTACGGGTATTGACGTGTCCTTTCGGAGCGCTTCCCGAATCTTTTCAATTCTCTTTTGAACTTGATCATGGAATCTGTCGGGTAGATCGCCCATTTCATCTTGAAGGCCACCCATCTCCCACCCGCGCAGCGCAGTATCTGCACAAGAGGCATTGAATATGTCTCTTAATATCATTTCGCTGTTTGTTGCCTTTGGGGCCTCGTGCATTGTAAGTATACAACGCTGAGTTCGAATCGCCAGGCCCATTTCGAAAATTTTCCTTGCTGAGGCCTCGTCAGATAGGCCGTGCTCCCTCGAGTCCAATGAGATGAACGGTGCCGGGAACAGGCTGTCAATAACATCTAGTGGAGAGTCGGGTGTCGTCCCGTTGCAAAAGTATATAATATCCAACGTTAATTGCGCGAGGTTAGCTTTCTGGTAAATCCCGTCTGGCCTCCAGTTCAAATTCTCGGCGTGGGGAAGAGCTTCCGTTGCTTTGACCATGTTGATAAAATGCTTGTCCCCAAAATGCCCTTTAAAATCCAAAAAGCTGTCCCCCCAGCTTTCCTCAAGCCTAATTTTAATGGTGGAGTTTGTAATGTGGCTTTTGAATTGCGAGTACGAAAATCCGTGTTGATCCCAGAGAAGCAAGATTTTATCTGACCACCTTTCAAGTTTAGGCAATGCGCGTAGCATGACACGAGGGTCAAGTTGACTTGACACCTTTTTCACATTAGCCACAGGAAGTGGTAGGCCAAAGATGTTTGCGTGGTCCACCGGCGACACAGGGACCTCAACATGGCTCAGTCTCACACTTTTGCTTCCCGGAGTTTTGAGCGGAGACACTGGGCCGCTTTTGCGTAGTATCGAGGGGTTGTCTGAGGACGCAAATCAGTATAGACTCCAAGGCTCACTCAACACCAAGGTTTGGGGTCAAATCCATCAGGATAAAGACAACAAAAATACATAAAAAGGAGCTAGACATCCACTATACAATGCGCTCGCTCCTGTTGGGCCTGAAATGAACATCACCTACTTGAACGTTTTGCCGCTGACAGTCTACTTTGTTTGATCGGGGTCACGATGGGATCTTCGGCATTGCTACCATCATCAGGATCTGAATCACTGCCGCTTGATATCGACCCCTCCTGGGGTAATTGATGTAGGGTCGTTCCATCAATATCCTCTACATCCTCCTCTGGCCGCTCGGGGATTTCAGATGCCAGCATCGACGCCACAGGCCATAACTTGGAGTTCTGACCAGCAAACTCAGCTGGAGGGCGAGATGTGCTGCGCGTAGTAACTGGCATGGGTAACAGTTACATGTACAAACGAGATTGAGGCGCAAGGGCAAGTATAAAGCTCAATATATGAACGAGAATCACACCCTGAGAAGATGCGATCCCTTTGTTTTGAGGCGGACGATGAACAGCCAGATCAGGAATGGTTCAGATTATATAAGCAGTGAGCCGTCACGGGGATCCAATCCTGTACCCTAATCGTGTACCCCAGATACTAGTTAACAGTACCTTGGGCCTGGAAGATGCAAAGAACGAACTGAGATGCAGAACTCGTAATTCAGGGTATGCTCTGCTGGTAAGAAGCCTGAGATCAGTATGTCTTTCAAAACCTTGAATTGCTGACGGCTCTTCCGGAGGCGCGGAAGAGGACTATCGGTACACAACAGCATCACTGCTCTTCAATAGAATAGTCGTACAGTACTGTCGTCTCGCGGCCTGTTGTTTGCAGAAGGAAACAATATCTCCATCAGATTTAACTTCAAGGCGAGCAAACTGTAGAGTATGGTATTACGTAAGGCCAGGATTAGAAAGCAAGTCCATCTGGACGCTAAACCGAATGTAGCCTAGCCAGACTAGCTAGGTGGCTTGTGCATGGAATCAAGCCACACCCCTGACTTTCTGTGACACTTTGGCTTAATATCGATGAGACCGCAGTCAGTTATTAATATAAGACCTCGCGACTATTGATCATCGCTCTAATGCCAACTGCACGGTTTTCGATTACTGACGAGGAGATGCTTGCTCGGGTCTTGATAAAATTGTTTTACTCCCTCCAATCTTGCGGACAAGGCGCCCCCGTTTTATCGATCCAAATCATTGGTTCTCTGTTTCTCATAACTTGTTACTTGAGAGATTTTAACCGGTCGATCGTCTCCCATCGTTTCTACTATTAAGCGGCGTTGACAGTGCTATCCTTCCGTATTTACGAGTTCTCGTACCTCCAACATCCAGTATGAGGCTCCGACGGGTTCCCGTTCCTCTCCTCCTTCTCCTCTGTTCTTCCATCTCCCTTACCCTCGCCGATCCTAGAGCAAATACCGCTACCTCCTCCGATGAGGTAGTAGCCGGCCCCATTTCCGGAAGCCCTCATACGAATCCTCGTGTTCAGATAAGAGGCGTCGAGGACGCACCTATCGATGGAAAGGATGGAAAGCCCCATGCTGGGCCATTCGTCGAAACGCATGCGGAGCGGCAGCGGAAAAAAGAACAGGCTCTATTGGACAAGGGCAAATCTCCAACGCCGGATTTAAAGGACCCTTCGGCGGATCATGTTGGTCCGGATGGAAAATTGATTCCACACTCAAATGATGGAGTTATGAATGATAAAAACAGGCCTGGTCCGAAAGAAGGGACTCGAGGAACGGAAGGAGGGGTATCCGAGAGGAATAAAGGGAATCAGTTAGGTATCGAGAAGAAGCCGGACCCGCCCAAAGAGGCACCACCATTGCCGCATAGCGAGCAGCAGAAAATTACAACTCCTCAGGGCGATCAAATCAAGAAGGAGGACGAGGAGAAGAAAGATAAGCTGCTGGAGGTATATATTTCTTAGACGAAATGATTTACTGGCAGTTCCTGTTTGCTAACGGAGGCTATAGAAACCCGAAGACCTTCCCGAATCACCGCATTCCATCCCTCCTCCAACGCCGCCTCGTGGCCGGAACAGTAAAGGTTTGGCTGTGGAAGATCCGGTGAAATCTTTACCCCACGACAAGCCAAATACAGCACATGGCGATGACCATGTCAACGAGATCATACAGCCTTTCCACTCGTTTGTCCTTTCCTTTACGATGATTATATTCTCAGAAATCGGCGACAAGACCTTTTTAGTTGCGGCATTGATGGCTATGCGGCACCCAAGGATGGTTGTCTTCTCTTCTGCATTCGCCGCCCTCATTACAATGACGGTGTTGTCTGCAATCCTGGGGCATGCTGTCCCAGCAATCCTTCCGAAATCCTACACAAACGTTTTAGCGGCCGTTCTATTCCTTGTTTTCGGTATAAAAATGCTCTTTGAAGCCAAAAATATGTCACCTGACGAGAATGTGAGCAGTGAGATGAAGGAAGTTGAAATGGAGTTGGAAGAAAAAGAGCACCAGCAGCGGCGCCTAAGCCGCCGTCGATCGTCTGTGAGCCCGTATGCCCTAGAGGCTGGCCGTGGAGGTGTTCCTCACAAATCCCACTTTTCTAAACACCATCTTCCAACTCCTGAAAGCAACTCGCCATCCTCGTCTCGAGGCAACTCCCCGTCCCGACGCTCAACGATAAGCAATATGCTCGCCGGGCTGAACAATCTCGTCTCGCTTTTACTTAGTCCTGCCTGGGTCCAAACATTTGCTATGACGTTTCTAGGCGAATGGGGCGATCGAAGCCAAATCGCTACTATTGCGATGGCCGCCGGTCAGGATTACCTGTGGATCACTTGGGGCGCCATCATCGGCCATGGAGTGTGCACCGCAGCAGCTGTCCTTGGTGGAAGGGCAATTGCTGGTAAAGTCAGTATTCGCACGGGTAAGTCTCAAATGCGTTTATACCCAAAGTTCATCCTCTCTCTCCAGGCGTTTGCGCTAATTGAACTCAAGTCACTTTTGGTGGAGCGATCGCCTTCTTGGTCTTTGGTCTCCTCTCCGTCCTCGAAGTCATCTACTAATCCGCGTTGTACAACTACGGTCCCCTTCGTCAATCCAGCTGCGAGTACCCAATATCATTTTTTCGATCATGAATCACTAGCCAAGCGAGTATATCCCCTTTTACATTTTCTTGTTTCTCCTTCGCCTTGGATTTAAGGCGCCTTTAGTCTTGAATAGACCTGGGTGTATCGCTACACAGATATCTTCTTCTGGCCTCACCCTCCGGTACAACATTGTTGTACTCCGTTTCCCTCTGGTGTAATTCCTAATCTCCTACTTCTATATCTATTCATGGTATATATATTGGAAATTTTAGACTGGTTATCCCAGGTGCCAAATGATTGTTTCGCACATCCGTTCATTTTAGGTATCTTTAAATCTTGGATGCACAGTCGATATTCCCCCAGCGTGTCCTTTTCTGCCATTCCACTGCTCTGTTCATGATGCATAGAGCTTTATATCTAGGTGGACAATTAACAAATGTGCATGATAATGGCTTGCTTGTTCTTTCATCCATTTTCCCAGCTGGTACGAGCATTCCGGTTCATCTGACTGTCTCTCAATTTCAGTAACTGATGCCCTCCCTCTCGATATACATTTGGGGTTAACCCTCTCGGCGCTGACTGAACGTTGAGCTAGCCTCCCCAATGCGTCCATATATAAAGGCGAACTATCCATCCTCTTCCACCAATTTTTTTTTCCAACCTTTTTGCTCAGGAGCCCAGGCGGGTGAACTCATTTTTCTTGAACCACTGGGTCACCAAATATTTTGTGCTCTCTAGGAGAAATCCCCTTTACTCTAACCCCCATTGATATTGTCGCAAGGCCACAACACATTCGGCAATAGCAGAAACAGTCACAATGTCAACAAACAATCCCCCTTCTTTGCCTGATGTTTCTCCGTACACGTCTAGCGACGAGGATCATCAAGGCCTAGAGTTCAATCCTCTCGAAGACGCTGGCGGAATGAGCGACGTAATGGTTTCAGATCAGCTTGCTTATAAAAGCTATCGTGGCGGCTTCAGTGCAGCACAAGTTGCCGAATATTTGCGTTCCCCGATCGGAAGACCCATCATGCTCAGTTTCTTCTATGGCAACCCCTTCGTCAGCGCTCCACAGCTCGAACATATCAAGTTCACCTGCCCTGTGAGCAAAAACTTTTTCGACAAGAACATATCGACGCGCCAAAGCGAGATTCAGAACGACAAACAAGATGGACACGACAATGATAGTACTTCCCAGGCGAAAGAGCTGGCATGTCTTGCTGGGCGCTGTGATAGTGAACTTCTCCGTTCATTCCCCAATAAATGCGTCGCTTGCGGTAAACCGAATGCTTTGGATGTTGCCCACCAGCCTCTCTGCTTTTCTTATTGCGGCTACACCAGGCTCGCAAATGGGGCCAAGATGCGCGGGATGATGACTTATATTGCGAAGCTAGTCAAGCAGTTAGACGACGAACAGAAGATTCAGGCTGCGATTGGAGTCGCATCTCGAAGCCCCAATCCTCATATCCATTTCCTATCCGCCCCGGTCTGCGTTCGCAACCGCGAATGTCGACAAAAGGCAGAATGGAGGCTCACCAAGTTAGCTCAATTGGCAAAAAGACCACCTCCGGTCCCAGATGAAACCCACAGGGAGAGTTGCGTTTTCAAGAATAAGAAATCGGACCTGAAGAACAAGGAAGAGTCTATCAAGTCTGATAAATGGGAGGACGCGGATCAGGAGTTTGGCGCGACAATCCAACCGGTGATCGATACCCCCGGCAGAGTCCCACTGCGAGTCGCAGTCTTTTGTGGCAAACCAATTATCAACACCAAGGTGACTACAAGCCGCAATTTGCTGAGTGTCATGGTTTTCACCTTGCGTTGGGATGCCAATGAACTCGCCACGGCTACCGGGGATGACGGCCGTTTCTATAGCCTCCTCGGTGCCTTTCTCGAAACCCGTATTCTCTGCGCAGCAGAGTTCCGCTGTTGTATCTGTCAAGATCGCAAGCTGGCAACAAGTCTGATCCATCGTCCAATTTCTTTTCGACGGAATAATACCACTGGTGCCGGGGCAGCAGAAACACGAAAACTTATCATGCAACTCGTTCAGCTTGTGGGCGATGGCTGCCAGTGGACAGCACCGGAAACAGAGGCGGTTTTGGGATCACCCGGCGTATGGCACGTCAACGTCTTCGTCGCTCCGATTTGTCGTCGCGACAGTGTTGTATGTGAGGAAACGGCTCGAATCGCGGCCAAACGATTCGTGGACAATCAAATTGCCAGTGTTGGCACTCCAAAAAGAGCTCCTTTCAAACTCGCTTGGCCCAACTTATTTTATGACTTTGCGTTATCGAACATGTACACCGTGCAAAATGACGGCAAGGTTCCCAAGCTTGCTGTCAAGAAAATTGGCTTAGGCGTCATGGATGACCCGAAGATTAAAAGCAAGGCGGTAAAAGAAATGCGCCGCACCCTGGAGCGACTTCGCGTAAAAGTCGAAAGCGATTACAACGCGCATCTCCAGGAGACTGAGACTAAAAAGCAAATGGAGGACGAGTGCAAGCGTGGGCGGTCGCATTCAATTCTCCGTGACGAAGACTTTGTCTTTCTGTTTGCGCTGAATTCATTCCCAAATGAAGTGTCCAACGATGAAAACAAGCATAACGAACATGAAGACGAAGGGAATAAAAGGGGATCTGATCCGAAGTCGTTTGGGGATGGAGAGGAGGTTCTTTTGTCCCCAGAAGTGCTCAATTTGAGGGATGAAGTTGGGAAATTTGTGAAGGATCGATATGGAGAGGATTTTCTTGCAAATGCTATGGACGGAGAGATCTGATTACAAGACTGTTTCTTAAGAGTGGAAAAGCGAAAGCTCCAAGGTCTTTTATGAATAACAAATGTCGATATTGATATTTAATTGCCGGGCTCCATCACCTTCGATTTTTGCCCTTTTCTGCACTTTGTTGTAAGGATGTTCAGGGGCAATTTTGTCAGTTCCTATATTGTAATTTTAGCACACAAAAGAAAGAGAAAATTAATCGTATTTATATTCGAGACGAAGAAATAACTAAATCCACACATTAACTATTCAAAACGTCTTCATCAGAATCATATGTCTCCAGGAGGTCAAGAATATCATCTCCATAATCTTCCACCGCCGTCTCCATTTCATCAAGCCAGCTGTAATCAGCGTACAACGACCATTCATCGCCGCTGTCACCCACAGGTGAGATGGGGTATATATCGGCATGACCAAAGCTCACACCCCTTGACTTTTTTGGCGCTTCCTTGCCGGCTTCGTCCGCGGAGTCGCTGTGGTCAGGGATGATATTGAGGAAATATCGCTCTAGAACTCGACATACGCAGCCAGTCAAGCAATGACACCCTGGATTCGACGGTCGATATTCGTTCTTCGCCATAGCCAGAATTCCAGCTGGGGAATTATGGGTTCTGTTTATTGACGATGGATCCTTGGACATGGCGCTGCGACGCATGCGCGAATGGAGTGACCCCGTCGAAGCCCTGCTCTTGAGCGCGGATTTTTGGAACGTCATGAGTAAATTGAGGGACGTATTAGCGATAGTTTCTTCTTCAGCGGCGCAAAGTCCATGATGAATGCTGTGTTGGAAGGATTTGAGAATTGATTTGCCAGGCTCGCATGGCACTATGGAGATCCTCTCTGCAGGTTCCCTTGCTGGGTGTAGAATGCATTCAAGGGCGGGCTCTAATCCCCCGAATGATGTTGCGGTTGCTACTGTTGTAGCATCTGTCCCTGCTAGGCTTGTGACACTAGGTGCTGAAATATCGGCATGGTTCATAGAGGACGCTGATAACCTCGCTTGTTGGAGATAGAACTGCCGTGAGAGAGTTGCGCGTGGGAAGATTCGACGTCGCGCTTTGCTCCATAACTCAAGAGAGCCGGTGGCTAGATTGTCAAACGATTCTTTAGCTGAGCGTGTTTTTTGCCCTAGAATTTTAGTGAAACGTTTGAAAGGGAATTTGGGCGGTGGTGAGCTCATTCCACCAAGGGGAGAGGCGCTCGAGGAAGGATGAGGCTTTCTGCGAGGCAAAGGACGACGACACTTGCGGTCGCTGGAGCAAAGAAACACTTGAAGCATTGAATTTCTTCGTTCAGTCATGATGATCGCTCAAAGATTGACTTGCTTTTGCTTCTTCCACTATGGAAAGAGGGACAACGGGGCAAATATATGCAATCCCTTTTTCGCATATGGCTCCATGTTTGCTCAGTGCCCACCGAATCACTGTCAAATGGCCACTTATAAGAACGCTTCACGCTAAATGTTTGTACTTCTTCATCACAATATCCATAACAGGAGCAGGTTCGTTAATAGGGTATCAAGAAGTCGAGTCATTCACTTGACTTTCAATTTCGCCAGAATCAAATCTTGAAGTAGGAGGGTAGAATAAAATTTGTAGGCCTGTTAAAATTAGGAATACCACCTTTGCCGCCACCCATTATGATCCATATCCATTTCCTTTAGAACTTTTGCGGGTTTAATTTTGGTAGTTATGCCGCTTTCGACTTTGCGTTGCGGAGAGGAAAAGGGCCCACGACATCATATAAGACGCTTATTATCGGGGGACAAATTATCACGAAGGTCAATGACATTTGTTATGATGTAAAATGGTATTGTAGACAATATGCAAGAGCTGACTTAGAAAGGGCATATTCCCAGGCGGTATCAGAAGATAGGTTGTTAGAATGAGAGATGAATTGATAGACAAGAGTAAGCAGCTAGATTGCCGTATCGTTTAATGCGTGGTCCGGTCGAGGAATCGTAAGATGCAGGGTCTTGAAACCTGGGCTACTCGCCAGCCATTGTGTGGTGCGTTGTATTCAACCATCCATCCTTTTCGTGTCTCCGAGTAAACATTGGTAGTGTATGTACTGTACACACATGCAAAATTCTTGCTCAACAATGCCAGCGATGCGTGTTTGGACCCACTTGAGATGAGCTGACTGATCAATCCTTAATTGAGTATTCAACCAGCATGCATGCTTCCATGATGCTCCAACATGCAAAGCGGGCAGGCCACTGAACTGCTGAAATTCCTGCTCAACAATGTCAGCAATGTATGTCTGGATCAGCTTGGAATGAGCTGACTGATCAGCCCTTGAATATTCAAACCAGCATGCATGCCTCCATGATGTTCCAGCATGCAATGAATTGTTGAAATTCCTGCTCAACAATGTCAGCAATGTATGTCTGGATCAGCTTGGAATGAGCTGACTGACCAATTCTTGAGTATTCAAACCAACATGCATGCTTCCATGATGTTCTAACATACACAGAGGGCAAGCAACTTGTCCTGCTCAACAATGCTAGCAATGTATGCCTGGATCGGCTTGGGATGAGCTGACTGATCAGCCCTTGAATATTCAAACCAGCATGCATGCCTCCATGATGTTCCAGCATGCAATGAATTGTTGAAATTCCTGCTCAACAATGTCAGCAATGTATATCTGGATCAGCTTGGGATGAGCTGACTGACCAATCTTCGAGTATTCAAAAGTGTTCTAACACGCGGAGGGAGCAAGCACCATGCTGCTTGGTACTTGCGAAGGGTCTCTTAAAGACCATTCCATAATATTATCATAGAGCTGCTGATATTATAATACTTGTAGTTGTATGTATATCACAGGGGGTGCCTCGACTGCCGTCGGGGACAGTCTCTTAAGAGTCCGTAAAAGCTTTCACGTTTCCAAACTATAATTAGGGGCCTGGGTATATATATGACTCGACTTGATAAAGAGTTAAACCTCCCTGGAAAAGAGTATATATAGTAGGAATTTATAGAAGAAGGTTGAAGAGACAAGGATGAGTCTGGAGGGGAGAGGCGCATTTATAGGCCCAAGCACAGCAATGATTTAAATAAAGTTGCGACGAAAGTGAAAGAGCCAAGGTTGAATGGGTAGCAGTGGTGATGCTAGAAAACAGTGAGAATGGGGATCAAATATCAATAGTTGCGACGAAAGTGAAGAAACTGAGCTTCACTCACCAGTGATACAAGTGAAAAGGGGAATAGTTGCGACGAAAGTGAATGAAACTGAGCTTCACTCACCAGTGATGCAAGTGAAAAGGGGAATAGTTGCGAACTTGCGACGAAAGTGAATAGAAGCTGAGCTTGGATCACTAGCATTGGTGATGCTAGAGGAAAGTGAAAGAGAGGATAAAGATGCGACGAAAGTGAAAGACACCAAGTTTGAATCACAAGATGGCAGTGAGGATAGAAGCACATACCAATAGTTGTGACGGAAGTAAAAGAACTAAGATTAAATGAGTAGCATTGGTGATGCTAGGGAGCAGTGAAAGGAAGAGACAGCCAGTAGTTGCGACGAAAGTGAGAGAAATAAAGCTTGAATCACTCACTTCAGTGATACTAGAGAGGAGTGAAAGGAGCCCATAGATGGATCATGGTTTCAACTTTCGACGAAAGTGAATGATGTTCTCTTCCAGGTTATATCAGAGACATTTAAAGTAAATGTGAATAAATATTCGAGGGTAGAGTATCCACGGCTGTAGTAACTAGTTATGTAAGGGTACTGAAGAGCTCCAGTGGCTGCACAGAGTAGTCGTGCCTGAAATATATTGAAAATTATTCTGAGTTGCGACGAAAGTGAATGATAATAGCATGTGAGGATGTGAGACGAAAGTGAAGAGTAGGCAGAGGTCATTTCCACTGATGAAATTGGCAAATATGGGGGGTTGTCATAGACTTATCATGATTAAAGTCTGAGAGAAAGCAGGGTATCAGGTAACTAGTTATTTGAAGGGGATTGTGTCCACAAGACCAGGGAATGTGGAAGAATTCTTAACTAACTTGACTAGTGAAGAGCTCTCTCCTAAATGATAGGGATAATTATTGCAGATACATCAGCCATTGTTTGCTTGCTGTTCCGACGAAAGGCCAAAGCGGTTTGGACGAAACTGTCCTGGTATCGGATGTGAGAAGTCAATTTGCATCTGCCTGGTTGATACCAGGTCATGGATCCAAGAGCTCCCAAGGTGGGGAGGAATGAGAGGTCCAAGCCGGAGGATTCAGACAGCCAATAACTAACACGGGCATCATATCATCGCAGAACGGGGCGGTCGGGTTGGCTCCGCGGATTGCCGGGTTGTCTCCTGTGCTGGGATTTGGCTGGGATGCCCGTTTTCAGTGGTGCGATAATATGAGAACAGCCGCCCACAAGAAAACGCTATGACGACACTGTTCATCTGCCAGGAAGGTGATGGGCCTGATCACGAGGAGACATGGGCATCAAACCATGTCGTAGAGACGGAGCTCCAAGCATTCGTCTGGGGGACAGACTCGAGGGCGTTGGTTAGGTTCGAGGGCCGGATGGCGTCCAAGCGGTCCTGTCCAGAGCGCTGTGAAAGGAGAGAGATAAGAGAGAATGCAGCCTGCTCAGTGCTCGCCTCTCGAGGAGCAAAGCCGCTCACCAGAAGCTGTCAGCTGTGGCAACCCGCCGCCAGTCTGGGCGACGCACATTGACGCATTGGCGTTGTGGGGTGCAGAGCGCCACTCGCAGATTTTGGAGCTGCGTGCTGGCGGTGATTGCTGGAGAGCAGCAGAGGATTCCGATAACGAAGACTCTCGAGGACGATCGGCTGGCGGTCTTCCAATTGCAGCTCTGTGTTGTCCCGCAAAAGCGATGTTGTTGGGAGAATCTCGTGGAGAAACAGGTCCTTGTCACATGCGGCATCGCCCTCTAGCTCTCCCACCACCAAGAAAGGATAAAGACTGGAAGATGACCACGCGCAGCTCGTTTGCAAGCTATCTCCGGCTTGGAAACTCCTGTTCTGCGGCATATATATAAGGTAGCATCTCAGCTCGATCCCCACAAGAATGCCTGGGCTTCAGACTGTAGATTCCCTTCCGCCCCTCGCGCCGCCGTAGGACCCCTTGCCAGGCTGTTTATCGCTATCTCAAACCTTGCAGGTGAGTCGAACCACAGAATCACCCGAGTTTAATGCTTTTGCCGCTTTGTGTCGGGTTTCAAGTCGTCCTTGTGGCTGGTTGTCACGGTTCCTGATGATCTTGTCAACAGCGTCTGTCTTCCCGTTCCCCTCGCTGGTTGCCTGCCGGTGTTCAGGCGATCCAACTGCTTCTCAAGCTTCTTTGACGCGTTGACAAGCGTTGAAGCTGGTTTGAAGCGATAGACCAGACGTGAGGCTTCTGCGTGGAATTATAACCACAGCGGTCTTGGGTTCCACGGCAGACGGACTCATTCTCCCAATGGCTCAGGAAGCGGGTGCTGAGAGCCCCAGGATAACACACTCCACGAGCAACGACAAGACAGCCAGCAATGATGGAGACAGTTCGACTCCCATCGAGAACGTTGCACCACGAAAGGTTCGATGGAAGAAATTCCTAGGAGTCGACAGCAACCGTCGCGGTTCAGATGTCGATGCGGACGACAATGGAAACCGTGAGAGATGGACAATGGGCATCCTGAACGACAAGCAGACTGAAGAAGTCCCAGGTAAGGAACTTCTATGGGCTTTCCGTGATCCCCTTGGGCCCAAACAGTGGCTGACGTGCACACACCGATCCGTAGGAACGATCCTTCTCCTTGCCTCCAACCGAAACGAGCCCCTTGGTCTGCGACAACAACCTGCGCGAGTATCCGCGTCGTCTTTACCGTCGCCCTATCCGCCGTCTCGATCATCGTCTCGCACTCCGGCACCTCAACCGAAACGCACACCAGATGGGAAGATCGTGCTGGAGCCTCAGCCAGAGGACTCACTCAACGACCCGCTGAACTGGCCGCAATGGCGTAGAGACTTGGCCTTGTTGTCTCTAGGCTTTTACTGCATGATCGGAGGTGGAATGACGCCTATTCTAGCGGCTGCATTTACTGATGTGTCCGAGGAATACAACGTTTCGTTCCCAAAGGTTGCTCTGACCACTGGGCTTTATATGCTTGGGCTGGGGCTCGGCTCAGTGGTAATGTCGCCAACAGCCATTCTGTATGGTAAGCGACCGGTCTACATTGTGGGCGCTACGCTGTTGATCATCTCTGGAGTGTGGTGCGCCCTTTCTCCAAATTATGCGAGCTTGGTCGTTGCTAGGATCTTTCAAGGCCTGGCTGTCAGCCCCGTCGAATGTCTTCCTTCGGCTACAATTGCTGAAATTTATTTCTTGCATGAGCGGGCGTACCGGGTGGGCATCTATACTCTTTTATTGCTGGGGGGCAAGAACTTGATTCCGCTTGTCAGTGCAGCGATCACAGAGGGCCTTGGATGGCGTTGGATTTTTTGGTAAGTATCGCCTTGCTGGGGCCATGGGCCATCCATTCGGAAAGCTAATATATACTCCTAGGATGGTTGCAATTACTATCGGATTTGGTCTAGTTTTAGTGTATTTTTTCGTGCCGGAAACATTCTGGGATAGAACCCCTCGACCACGCTCCAAGCGTCCCAAGGCACGGAGGAGCGTGTCTGACCTTGTGGTCCATTCATTTCGCGGTCGATCTTCCGAGCCAGTTACGCCAAACGAATCGCGATTTAAACACAATAGAGACGAAACTGAACAAAAGAGGCGCAAAGATGCCCACGTTGACTTTGCGGATGATGTCAAACGGAGCCTAAGTCGAGAGAGCGAACGCCCAAGCGGCTCTGACAAGCCGGGCTTGGATGAGAAAGATATTGATGGTGAGAAAGCAGAAAACACGCTTGCTGAAGGTTATTTCACCATCCCACCGGCCTCTGCCCCGGTTCCTTCTAGTACACACGACGGTTCAACGGCCCAGAAGGACGTTTCGGATCTAGAGGCAGCCCGCTCGGAACCTGTTTCTCGAGATATATCGGTTGATGCCAGCGGCGCTCCACTTCATCCGTCTCTCCAGCAAATTTACACCAGCAACCTGCGTTCCAGACCTCCGGTCAGTTTCGTGCAGTCGCTGAAGCCATGGAACGGTCGCATCACTCGCGATAGCTGGGTACGCGTCATGATCCGTCCCTTTATTCTCTTCGCCTACCCGGCCGTCCTCTGGTCATCTATGGTCTACGCTCTATCTGTGGGCTGGTTGATTGTTTTGTCCGAATCCGTGGCAGACATCTACCGCAACAAGGAGACGTACAATTTCTCGGCCCTGGCTACAGGTCTAGTGTACATTTCTCCGTTTGTCGGCGGGATACTGGGCACTGTCGTCGCCGGAAAGGTTTCAGACATAATCGTCCGTTGGATGTCTCATCGCAACGGAGGGATATACGAGCCAGAGTTCCGGTTGGTGATGTCTGCTCCGATAGCAATCTGTACGGCAATGGGACTTATGGGATTCGGATGGAGTGCGCAAGAGAAGGATCAATGGATCGTCCCCACAATATTCTTCGGCATCTTATCATTTGGGTGTACACTAGGAAGCACCACCAGCATTACTTTTTGCGTGGATAGCTACCGACAGTACGCCGGTGAAGCATTGGTGACATTGAACTTTAGCAAAAGTATGTTTGCCCTCTCCTGAAGCCCAACTTTTTGAAAACTAACGAATTGGTCCAGATGTTCTTCACGGCTTCGTTTTCTCCCTGTTTTTCGTTGACTGGTTGCATTCCGACGGCGCAAAGACGGTGTTTGTCGCCCTGGGTGGGATCCACCTGGCGCTCATGATGTTTTCGATTCCGATGTATATATACGGCAAGAGGGCTCGTATGTGGACCGTCAGGAAGAGACTGATGGAGAAATTTTAGAGAAAAGTGGTGTGGTATATATATATCCCTCCTGTCTATGTTCCGCATGCAATTGATGAGCATTTTTTATACCCTTGTTGGTGGAATTTTCGATGACTGACGACAGCCTGCATGTGCTCTGTTGTGAGATATTCCGATTTTGAGACCTTGCATGCTGTGATTCGATTTATCCCCTTATATTGTGGTTCCTTGGTTCTATCTGTCTTTGACTTGTTCTAGAGAGATATATGGTGTGAGGTGGTGTTATTTCCTATTAAACACACCTATTTAGAGTATGCCGTTGAGACCGTTAAAGGCCACACACGTTCCAAGCTGAATTTGACTACTCCGTATGTTTCAATCCCTAATACCGCTCAATCAACCAGGTCTTTCGCTCTTCCTCACTCATCTTGTTCAGCATTGCTTGCTCGCCTCTCCGAACCCCAATGTATCTGTCAACCCACCCTTTGCCCAAAACATCGCGAAGTTGCGCATCGGCTTCCAGGGCGACTAGGGCTTGATCCAATGATTCTGGCATGCGGGTGTAAATTCCAAGCTCTGCCCTCTGTGAAGAAGAAAGGGTCGCCGTATCGACTGTAGATGGCTAGAGTATTAGTCGTGCCTTTATCCCAAAATTGAAGAGAAAAAAGAAAAAAGAAAAGATGGGCAAAACGGCTAGGAAAAAGGTTACGCACCTCTACAATCCTGTATGCTCAATTCCATCCCCGACTTCATTCCCAAATAACCACCCGCAATTATAGCCGCAGCACCTAGATACGGATTTGCCAGTCCATCCATCGATTTAACCTCCCAATGGCCCGGACAGATCTTTCTCACTGGCGTCTCTCGATTCTGATAGCCCCACGCAACCCATACACCTCCCGCCCAGATTCCTTCCTTTACACGCTCGTAACTCGCATCTTGTGGAAACGTAAACGGGAGAATGGCGGGCAAGTGATGCAACAAACCGGCAAGAAAGGATGTTTCTTTGGCCGCTGGATTGATGGAGATGTGGACATGCGCCGCTGTTCCGGCTGAGAAAGCAAAGGGGCGCGGATATAGGGTTGCGCGGAGGCCTTGCCGTTCAGCGAGGTGGACGATTGTCTGCCGGGCTTTGAAAAGTGTGTCGACTGCCTCTAATGGGGATGCAGGCGGGAGGATAAATTCGAATTGGCCGGGCCCGGATTCGGTGTGGAACTGTTCAATGAAAACATTTATTTTTGCAAGTTCGGAAACGATATCTTCGATTAACGGGAGAGCACGGCGCGTGTCACTGGTCATATTTGACCAAAAATGGTTCCGAAGCCAGGGTTTGTAAACAGTTGGACCACTGTCGGAGTTGGACTTTTCCATAAAAACGACTTCGATTTCGAAGCCACAAAGCAGTTTGACCTCGAATTCTGTTTCGCATTTGTTGGCAATAGTCTGCAGGATTGTTCTGGGACAACCTTCTTGTGGTTTCCCATCTTCGGTTTCCCAAAACGTCATTACTGTAGCACTCTTTGACGCGATGCCAGCATTGATACTCAAGGTGCTCAGGTCGAATTTTAGATAAAGCTGGCCAGCGATCAGCGGGCCTGGGGGAACGGCAGTATCATTTTGAATCATGTTCAATATTGCCAAGGTAATTCCGACCTTTCGCTCTCCTTTGACGATCTTCGCAAACTCCCGAATCGGAAACATGCGAACACGAGCAGTAGCTGTGTAATCCAGAAGTATAGCCCATATAAACTCAACATGCGAGTTGATTTCCAGGAACCTGTCCAAAGTAGGAGTATTCTGGCTAGGTGTCATAGGCGATCTGATAGTGGTTTGGAAGGAATCCCCGGGATGATATTCTGCTGTCTGATCGAGGCTATAGAGTTGGTTGGAATTGTCAAACAGAATGCCTTTGACGGCATCCATTGCCTGTGCAATAGTCAAGTCCTTTTTGGCCACATATTCAAGTAGAACCTGGCAGAATGAGTTAGTATTGTTTTCGGCAAGAGAATGGATCGCATACCGCATCCATTATCTCTCTGAATTGTTTATTCGCGAGCCAGAATGTTTCAGGGTGGAAATGGCCATCTGTGCTCCAGAGAATCTTGGATGTCGGGACTAATTCCAGGCTTTGACGTAGAATGGACAGCTGGCCGTCTCTGTTAACCATTGGAAATACTTCACCGATATCTAGGTGAACATTCTTATACATAGACGCAAGATAGCCGGCCTCTCGAGTAAATGGATATGAAGAATGCAACAATACGAATTCGACCGTACTGTAAGATTCAACAAGAGATTGGAGGTGGGCTGGGTTGGATAGAACCAAATTGATATCTGCGTCACCAAGACCAGTATGGAACTGGATGGGTTTGCCGACACCAGTCTGGGTCAGTTTCTCCTGGATGCAATCGAGAGTCATTGTAACAATGTGGTCATTGAGGTATTTTCCTTGAATACGCGCTCCTCCACCATCCAGGGCAGTGCGAAGATGAGGAATAAACTGCGACACGATCTTCTCCCGGGAGTGGGCTTTGATATCCTTAAGCCCGGTTCGATAGCAAATAACCGACTTAAACCCAGCAACAATAGGATCATCGAGCGCCTCATGAATGATATCCATAAACCTCAGCTCGAGTTCATCGAAGCATCGGTCGATGAACCAGCCGGATTCGGAGACACTCTCCTTGAGCCGTGCAACATCCTTAGGGAATTGAGCTTGGATACCTTCGGCAAGGCGTTCAATCTGCTCCTTTGCGACAGCCTCAATGCGAACCACCCTTCTGGTGGTGCTATTCGTATACTCGTCATGCCACGAATAACCCTTCACATCATCACCGCTAACCAGCCCGTCGTCAATCAATAACATGTGGGTGCCTTCCAGGCACCGTTTCACCAATCCGCTGTAATCCTCCTCGATTGCCTTTTGCCTGGCGAGTTTGATTGCTTCCCACTTGGGCTCGCAGCCATACAACTCGGCGAGCTGATTAACGGCTCTATGGTGAGACAGGCTTTTTGTAACATCATCGATCAATGCTTTGCCCTGAGCTTCAGAGGTCACCGCCTCGAGCGGATATCGGCTGTAATCGGTGGCGCTCTCTTGACTGAGGATGTTATGGGCGTGGTTATCGATGATAGGGTAGTTGTAGATGAGATGTCGCAGTCTTCGGACATCAGCCATATCTTAACCTGGCAGGGCGTTTAGAGGGGCTCGCTGGCAGGGAGTTGAGGCGGGTGAACCGGGGCAAACTATTGTCGTGAAGCTTCAAAAGGCACTCAGCAGCTGAAGCAGAAGACATGCGAAGCAGGGAGACTCGCTGGAGAATATGTGTAAACCCGACCATCAGGCATGTCCAGGCGACATGATTTTGTGATTCTCTGAGGTTGAGAGCGGAAGCTCCTGCCAGCATCCCTGGCTGGACGGTTACACGACATGCTGGATCGTTGGCAATCAATTCACGAATCCCATCGATGGGCTTTGACGGTGAAATATTCAAGATCTCTTATGCTCTCTTGAGCTGCAATCCAGCCATTGTCATGTTATGCTCCACTAACTAACCACAGAGTATAGTTAGTTAACTAACTTACTAGTTATTGCTCACCCGAGGTCCAAGAACCAGCTCATGCTACTCAATCACTCTACACACTCCCGACGTAGCTACATCATCCAGCAACTATTCACCCATCATGCCTCTCACCCTCTCTCCCGCCTCCGCGCCCGACGCCGCGCGCATCGCCGACATCCACATGGCCGCCTTCGGCACCAACCCCATGCTCCTCGCGCAGTTCCCCACCCCCGCCATCCGCGCTGCCCTGCGCGCCTCGCTCGAGGACAAGGTGCTCGCCGAGATGCGCGATCCGCAGTGGGCGGTCCTGGTCGCGCGCAACGCGGCGGGGCGCGTTGTCAGCTTTGCGAAGTGGTGTCGTCCAGTGGCGGCGGGGGAGGAGTATGAGGAGACGCCGTGGCGGTGGCCGGAGGGGACGGAGATGGGGGTTTTGAACGGGTGGGCGGATAGGGTGGATGAGGTGTATGCGAAGGTGCTGGGGTCTGCGCCGTGTTATCGTGAGTGTTGACCGCGACTGATGGGGGGTTCTGGCCTAACAGTGGGTTTCTGTGCTAGGGTTGAGCTTCATCGGGACGGATCCAGAGAGTCAGCGGCAGGGAGCGGCGTCGTTGCTGGTGCGATGGGGGGTGGAGTGTAGCAGGCGGGAAAACGTCCCGGCGGCGCTGGAGAGCACGGCGGATGCAGCTCCGTTTTATGAGAAGCTGGGGTTTCGGGCGGAAGGGAAGATTTCAATGCGGCTGGATGGCATGGGCGAGGATGGGAGATCGGTGCTTTACGAGGAAACGTGTTTTGTCTTCAGGCCAGATGGATTGATGGCATCAGGTTGATACGAGTATAGATAGCTATAACTAGATCGACACTGGTGTCTAGCACCAGGCATATTTCTCTTTGCTAACCCAGTCCAGGGCCTCATCCCGCCCGCTGCCCTCCCCATACCACCTGAGGCAGCAAACACCGTCCACATCTCGGGTCATTTTCTCATGCTGAATCCCCGTCTGCTTGACCAACTGCTCAACCCGAGGTGAAGGGTCCCACAGCTTGATGTGGTGTAATCTCCAGCGCGCGGCCTCAGTCTGCGCTGCTTGGAGAACAGCCTTCAACTCCTCGACCGGTGCGCCCTGCTTGTTCTCGATGACCAGCCTCAAGATATATAACGTGTTGGGCGAGGGTTCATCGCCTGGGGATCGGCAGTACCGATGCATCCAGATGGCCCACACTCGACTGCCTGGTTGTCCCGCAATGGCTCCCTTGACTGCTGGTTTCTTCCCGACCAATCTTTCGCAGTCAAACTCCTCTTTCCGATGGTGCCAAAGCATATGCTCATGATCAGGAAGTATCATGAACCGTGCCTTTCCGTTTTCAGCTGGAACAGCCATCGCTCGTCGGATCATTGCCTCGTCCTCTGAACAAAGCCGGCCTACCTGGTCGGCTAGAATATCAGAAGCACCAGGATTCTCGACTACCATAGGGCTGAATTGGATCTCGACACTCCGCGCCGGATTCCACCCCAGGGCAGCATAAAACGCCCCTCCAATACCCGAGAACAGCACGCTGCCCACGACCTTTTTGTGATCTTCGACTTGCCAGGTGGGTAGAATCTGAGCTACTTCTCTCAGCAATCGCGAGGCGTAACCTCTGTTCCGGTACTGCGGGTTGCAGAAGACGCTGGCAATCCCGTGGGTGATGGTCTCGGTGACATTCCCGGCCGCATCGCTGAGCAACGAACGTTTCCGGATTGATTCACACGACG
Organism: Uncinocarpus reesii 1704; assembly: GCF_000003515.1. NCBI lineage: Eukaryota > Fungi > Ascomycota > Eurotiomycetes > Onygenales > Onygenaceae > Uncinocarpus > Uncinocarpus reesii. The sequence goes on along the minus strand of NW_003052500.1, from coordinate 747,447 downwards.
CCAGCACGGGCCGGTGGTCTGGAGGCAGCGTCCTGTCCACGAGGATCCATTGCGTCATGCCCCCGTTTGCCGCGAGGGGGACGGTGGTGAGATGGGCGCATTCCTCTAGGAACTGCGAATCGGTGAGCGCATCTTTCCAGAGGGGTGCGGCAAGCGTCCAGATTAGATTGTTCTCATGGTCGGTGGGATGGCTGAGGTGAAGGGCCGGTGATTTTGAATCTGGCAGTGCAAGGTCGTCGGGGGTGCTTTGGTCTGTCAGTTTAGAACAGTCCGGGTTGCCAGTCCCCTGGGATGAAGCTGGAGATGATGCGATGTGCAGCTTTGCGTTCTCAGCCATTTCTCAGCCCGTCTCTGCCTCGAGTCGATATATTCAGCATCATTGATTCAAGACGAGAGCAGATCATCGCGAGACAGGCCCTCTCTTGGCGCTTAGCTAAGGTTGATAGAGAAGAAGAGAAGAGAAGAAATGGAAGAGGATTGACCATGGAGGATTATATGGGTTTGTATATATTGGAATCTTCTGTCCATGGCCATGAATGCCATCTGAATCCATTCTCCGCCGTAATATCAATCAATCGCACCGTCGTGTTGATTTCTTTTCTTCTTCAGCTGGTTCTGGGCGCCCAGCACAGGGCTGAACTCAATGCATCGCCTTCGTCGCCGTCACCATCCAGATTGCAGCTCGAACACGATGCAAGTGTTACACCAACTGACTGGCCGCAGGGATGCACACTGACCACAGCCTTCTCGCACCTCCACGCTCTGTCTCTCGCGATGAAGACGTTCCTCCAGGAAGCAGACCGTAAGGCTGACGGCCGCTAGCATCAGCTCTCCAGCCCTGGCCCTGACTAACAAACTAGTTTGCGGATTTCGCCCGTTTTTCGGCTCTCTTCGTACGGACGTATTCGAGGTCCCTCCATCACCCGGCGTGCATTGGCTTCGAACTCTGAGCCAACGGCCCCCCATTCTCATTCGACGGACGACTCGCAGATCGAGAAACGGGCTTGAGCGTGAAGCGATGGATGAGGGTCTCTGGCGATGATTGGAGATGCGGTCGAATAGCGTTGGTTCATTTCGGCATGTCCTAGTCTGGATCTTTCGTCCGTTGGGAGAAACAAGCGAAGCGGATTGTCTTTGGCGATGATTCCGGGCTGAGGTTCAGGCAAGGCTTAGGATGCATCCCAACTGTCGCCGGCTATATAATGAAGCACCGCCAGCTCGTTCTTCTGGGAGCTTGGTCTACAAATCTACATCACCTCATCACCCTATACAAGCTCCCTCATTCTTGTGAACTAGATAGCTCTACACTGCTATTGTTTCCCTGTAACAAATCATTATGAGCACTGAGACCGGCGGCCGCCGTCTGGTGCTCTGCTTCGATGGAACCGGCAATCGGTACAAGGGCAACGAGTCCGACACCAACGTCGTCAAGATCTATGAGATGCTAGACCGTCATGACAAGAAGCAATACCACTACTACCAGCGTGAGTGCCCCGAGCTCCTCATTGCTCCTTCGCGGTCTCGCTGACTCTCTACGCGCCAGCTGGCATCGGGACGTTCAGCACAGGGACCAGCGGCTCCGGCTTGACCTGGTTTGGACGAATGCGCGCAAGCACAAGCCAGCTCGTCGACCTGGCCATTGGCAAAACGTTTGAATACCATGTATCCTGCGGCTACAAGTTCTTGATGAAGTACTATGAACCCGGCGACGACATCTACATTTTCGGCTTCTCCCGCGGCGCCTACACCGCACGGTTCCTGGCCGAGATGATCGAGAGGGCTGGTCTGCTCTCCCAGGGAAACGAGGAGATGGTGCGGTTCGTGTTCGCGTCCTTTAGCGAGGTGCAGAACGCGAGGGGGAAGAAGGTGAAGACGCCGCTGGAGCTGGAGCATGAGGAGTACCTGCAAAAGTTCAAGCGGACCTTCTGCCGCCCGGATGTGCGCGTCCATTTTCTCGGTCTGTTTGACTGCGTGAACAGCGTTGCGCAGTTTGAGATTCCGTTCAGGCGGCAATCCTATCGATATATAGCACAGGTGAGTAAGCGCTCCAGCAGGAATAATGAGCCGCCTTGAATTAACCCGGCATTACCCTCCTAGTCTCCGGCCAAACACATTCGCCATGCCGTCTCTATCCACGAGCGTCGCCTCAAATTCAAACCAGCGCTGTTCGCGTACGACGAACAGTCACTGCATGCCGATATCAAAGAGGTCTGGTTTGCCGGGAACCACTGCGACGTCGGTGGAGGATTCCGATACGAAGGCAACTCGAAGCATCTCCTATCCGACGTCTCGCTCGCGTGGATGGTGGACGAAGTCAACAAGCTGGAGGACGCACCGGCGGGCAAGCTGGCCTTCCAGCAGAGCATCCTCGAAGGGCTGGGACATGTGAGCACCGGCCACAAAATGGCGGCCCGCCCGGGCGACTTTTGGACCCCGCCGCCGGATGCACCGACCCTTGATGCGCCCATCTTCGATGCTCCCCAGCACCATGACTTTTTTGTCTTTGAACCGCGGCGCAACCTGGGGTAGAACATTTCCTTTGGTGGGATCATAGGCAAAGTTTCTCCCCCAGACAAAACCACCAGAGCCAAAAAGCCAATGAAAGCTAATTTCTGGGTTCTAGAAATCCTCCCATTCTTCACCCGTCTCGAGCTCGAACACGGTGAATGGAACCCGCGCTACTGGCCCCCCAACTTTGGAGCTGCACGGGACATCCCTCGCGACGCGGCGATCCATCCGTCGGTGGAGAGGATGTTCAAAGCGGGCTTGCTGCAGGAGATGCCCAGGCTCGGCGGGGACGATGCGCCGCTGCTCAAGGATCCTCTGGTTGTGTTTCGCGTTTTGGCGCCGTGGAAGTGGCAGTTTAAGAAATCCGGTGGTGGTGCGTAAAGGAGATTGTTGGGAGAATATGGATTATTTTTATGAGATTATAAGGGAAAAACAGCGGGTTAGGGAGTTTGGTTGGGATGGTATCTGTTTTGCTTGCGTTTAGCGTTTACGTTTATGGATACTGTTTATACCCCTGAAGCATAGTACAAATTGATATATATATATTACCCCCTAAACCATAAAGACAAGTTTCAATATTGACCTTCCAGAGTAAAGGTTCCCGTCTTGGTTATCAAGTATTCGTTAACAGCAACGTCTTTGCCGCTCTCCTTGCCATAGCCGGATTCCTTGATCCCACCGAACGGCGATTCAGCAGCAGATGAATTGCCTAGTCAAATTAGCCGGGCGTCCATGACACAGAGAAAGGAAAAACATACCGGTGTTCATCCCAATCATGCCCGCCTCCAGATTCTCCAACATCCTCCACATGCGATCCACATCCTTTGTAAACGCATAGCTCGCCAGGCCCATACTCGTATCATTCGCCCACCGCACCGCCTCCTCCTCCGTCTCAAACCTGTACACCGCCGCAACCGGCGCAAACGTCTCCTCGCGCGAGATCAGCATCTCCGGCGTCATACCCGTGATGATCGTGGGCTCGAAAAAGTATCCCCCGCCGCAATCCGTCTTGGGCTTGCCCCCCAGTATCACCTTCCCGCCCCGGCTGCGCGCATCTTCGACCTGGCTGGCTGCCTTGTCCAGGCTGCGGGGCGTGGTGACGGGGCCCATGGTGGTTCCCTCGTCGGCGCCGTGCCCGACGACGAGGGCGGCGGTGCGCTCTTTGAGCAGCTGCACGAACCGGTCGTGGACGCCGGACTGGACGTAGATTCTGTTTGCGGTGATGCAAGCCTGGCCGGCGTGGCGCCACTTGAGGGCCATCAGCTGGCCGAGGGCCTGGTCGAGGTTGGCGTCGTCAAAGACGATGAACGGGCAGTTGCCGCCGAGCTCGAGGGTGAGTTTCTTCAGGCCATGTGCGCAGTGGGAGGCGATGAGCTTGCCGACGCGAGTGGAGCCGGTGAAGGTGACTTTTTTGACGAGCGGGTGCTTGCAGAGGGCTTCGCTCAGGGACGGCGTGTTGTCCAGGTCGGTGGTGAGGACGTTGAAGACGCCGGCGGGATAGCCGGCTTTGTGCGCCAGATGGGCCAGGACGAGGGTTGTGATGGGTGTTTCGGGGCTCGGCTTGACGACCATGGTGCAGCCGGCGGCGAAGGCGGCGCCGGCTTTGCGCAGCACCATGGCAATGGGGAAGTTCCAGGGGACCAGTGCGGCGGCGACGCCGATCGGCTGCTTGATGGTGAACACACGGCGGTTGGGAGCCGCTGGCGTCGCGATCCCGCCATGGATCCGCTCCGCTTCACCCGCAAACCACCAGGTGAAACCCAGCGCGTAGTCGATTTCCCCCAGTGACTCTGCGATGGGCTTGCCGGTCTCGTGCGTGAGTATCTTGGCCAGATCCGAGCGAGCTTCGCGGATCAGCCCGTCCCATTTCAGCAGCAGCATCGCTCTTTGGCGGGGGTTCATCTTCTTGTATTCCTCAAAAGCGGCATGGGCCGCCTCGACTGCACGGGCGACATCTTTCGCACTGTTCGCTGGGCAGCTGGCCCATGGTCTGGCGGTTCCGGGGTCTAACGGTGATTGCGCTCAGCATTGGAGGTCTCTTCTCACGGACAAAATCTAGATACACACCTACGACTTCGAATCGGCTGCCATCTGAAGCAGTGACCCATTCGTTGTTCACAAAGGAATCGAAGTGAAGCAGACTGGGATCGTCAAGCTGTGCAGGATCCCACGATTAGCCGTGGAAGAGTAGTTGAAGTGACCGTTTGAACGTACCTGAAAAGGGAGCTCGTACTGTTTCGCCATCGCGACAAGAGTGAGAGGAGTCTTGACTGTGGCAGCGTTGCGCAGGGAATGCCGACTGCAGCCAGCATTATGAACTCGGCCTACAGATAAACCAGTGCGGGGGACGAAGAGAGCAGCCGAGATCGGCTCTGGGTCAAGGCATCACAGGAACAGCTTTGGATCTCGCAGAATCGCCTCTTTGCGGATTCCATTCGCTCGCCGCACTCCACCTGGATGGAGAACACCCAGGAGGGCTGTCCACAGCACGGATTTCGTCTACCACGGAGCTCCCATCAGACTTTGATTGGTCTGTGCAAGCCGAAATGTCATACAGATGGGCCGATGGTGATATCAGTCGCCGTATGTTGTGTTGAACTGTTGATATGGATTCATGACTTTGGGTGAAATGGAATCTACCATGTCCCTCTCTCCTTGAAAATCATTCTGGGGAAAGCAAAGAATGACACCGTATAGAATCAGACTGAGTAATGAAACTGGGGATATCTGTCGAGGACATCAGTCTTGGATGTTCGAATTGCTGGATCTTCAGATAGAAATCGACAGCAGAAGACAAAAGTCAGACTGTTCGAGCCATGTCAAGAGCTTGGAGCTGAGCTGGTTGGCATTGGGAGGCAGATGGGAATTAATAGACATTAATTAGTATTGTAGATTCTATCCTCCATGAATTCCGTCTCCGCACGACTTCACTTTTCTCCTGATGAGATGAAACTGGATGTTGGGGCAAAAGGCAACAAGGATGCGCTCGGCAACAAAGAGTTCAGCCCTGAATCCACCCAGAGACAATTAGCCACTCATGTTTTGCAGCGCTGGAGCAGCTCCACGCCGGAGTCCTCGGGGGTGTTCTAGATGGACCTGCTGCCGAGGCGCGGGCGATGTGGTACCATTTCACCCGTTTGGGGCAAGATATCCAGGGCTGGAGCATCCAGTGAGGAGTTACGCAAAACAGGGGATCCTTTGATTTCGCGATGATGTATAGAGTACAGAGTAACAGAGGGTGATTACGATCAAGGACAGTCAATCGATCGGACGACTACAAGGAAGAGTGTCCAAGTTCGGGCTGGAGTGGCAGGCAAATTGGCCGTCAACTAAAGAATCACTCCAGACACGACAGAGCTACAGTCAAGCTCAACTGATTAATATTAGCATAGAGATCCAAACTCTCCCCAATGCATCAAGCGAGCAGCGGGAACGAGAATCTGCGGGGAAAGCAAGCATCCATGGGAATCCCGGGCACAGCTAGCTGATCAAGCTCGAGACCAGCCGGGCGGGAGAGGGGATTTGGAGATGAGGAGGCTGAGGGGAGTCGAGGGAAGATGAAGACGAAGATGAAGATGCGGAGAAGCTGATGGGTTGAGTCACCAACTAGAGGGCTCGGGAGTTAGAAAGGCATATAAGAACCACGCCGGCCGGAGGCAGAATGTATCGGATACCTATCGTCTACACGCTGAGACGGATGGATCCCGCCTGGCAGGATTCTATGGTCAACGATATCAAATGCCTCCCGGCCGGCAGGGTTTTGATTGAATAGATAAAAGATAGGAGCCGGCTGATAGATAACTGCTTGGATTATGCTTGGGTTTACTGGACGGCATCAGGAGAATGATAACTAATCGACTCTGCGTTCAGATTCATCTGCAATCCAACGCCAGGTCCATAACAGGCACATATTAACCACGTCCAAGGAACGATGTAGCTGCAAGGTATCGAGTACACGTCTGTCTCGCCCAGCATCCCGAGAAACGGTCATTCCCATTGCAGTAAAGTTTCCCCGTAGCTTCTTGATGGCAAAAGTCTCGAGTCTGCGATGGTCATCGTGTTCATCGAGAGAGATATCACTCAATGGGACTTGCAGCTTTTCAAATTGCACCTGGACAAAGCATTGGAAGGCATATCACGATCTGCTGCGCGCTGATTTCCTATAACATTGTACAGCGACTGAGACTGTTCAGAAGCTGAGAGAAAAGGAGCGCGAATGCGATCTGCTCCATATCTTCCACACTCCACGCGGATCATTGGACGACGCTAACCAAGTGGCTTATGCCAACCTTACAGACGGTATCAGGCTCCCGAGCTTGTTTGATGGACGTGACATGCGAGCTGGGCTGGTTAGCGCTGCTCGCGTCCGTTTATCATGTTTGGGCCATGATAACGAGACGGCAGCCACACGAACTAAACAGGTCTCGTCGAACTGGGCATGTCCCTACTAATATTGCCTGTCGATAGCTCGTATGGATTTGTGATGTGCCAATGCGAGAGGGGCAAGGGCGGGCAACCCTGGAGCAAGGGATATATACATATATATCTCCGGCAGAGCAGGATGTATATCTCGATATACGTGCTCCCTGTTTGTAATAGTGTCAGTTCAATTGGAAACAAAACCGATCATCATACCCATTTATCTTCCTCTACTGTATTTGCATCTGCAGGCCAGAATCATCCCTTGTGCTTTTGCTTCCTTTTCTTTCTATCAGCGTCGCCCCTTGATGGTTGATACCCCGACCTGAGCCATCAGGAGCAAAGGACGGACCAAGCGACCATGTCCATCTTCGAAGACAAGTCCAAGGACGTGATCGGCTCCGACACCAATGTCAGCAGCGAGCTGGGCGGCGAGGCAAAGGACACCGATTACACCCTCGAGGCCCTGGGCTACGTCCCCGAGCTGCGGCGGAATCGCTCCCTGGCCACGCTGCTCTTCCAGTCTCTCGCAATCGCTGCGATCCCGTACGGCGAGGGCGGGCCCCTGATCAGCTCCATATACGGCGGCGGGCCGCGAGCCATCTTCATCGGCTGGCTGGCCATCCTCGTGCTGGACGAGTGCATCGCGCTCTCGCTGAGCGAGCTGGCCTCGCGATACCCAACGTCCGCCGGGCCGTACTACTGGTCCTTCCAGATCGCCAAAAAGCACAAGGTGGTCCTCTCGTTTGTGACGGGCTGGGTGTGGCTGGTCGGCAACTGGACCATCACGCTCTCCGTCAACTTTGGCTTCGCCTCGCTGATCGCGGCGACCGTGTCGCTGTACCATCCCGCCTGGGAGGCCACGAGCTGGCAGCTGCTGCTCATCTTCTACGCCATCTGCCTGCTCGCGTTTGTCATCGTGGCCTTTGGCAACCGCTTCCTGCCCAAGGTCGACATCGTCTGCGCCGCCTGGACGGCCATCACCATCCTCGTCATCCTCATCGCGCTCTCCGTCAAGGCCGGCGCCGGCCGGCACAGCATCTCCTACGCCCTGGCCCACTATGACACCTCCTTCTCCGGCTGGGGCGGCTTCACCTTCTTCATCGGCCTCCTCCCCGCCGCCTACTGCTTCTCCGCCATCGGCATGATCGCCTCCATGGCCGAGGAGGTGCCCAACCCGGCCATCACCGTCCCGCGCGCCATCAGCCTGTGCGTCCCCGTCGGCGGCGTCGCCGGCCTGTTCTTCATTCTCCCCATCTGCTTCACCCTCCCGCCGCTCGAGGACATCCTCGCCGCCCCCGGCGGCCAGGCGCTCCCCTACATCTTCGGCGTCGTCATGGACTCCCCCGGCGGCGCCCTGGGCCTCATGGTCCTCGTCCTCGCCGTCGTCCTCTTCTGCTCCATCAGCATCACCACCGCCGCCTCCCGCACCACCTGGGCCTTTGCGCGCGACGACGCCATCCCCCTCGCCGGCCTCTGGTCGCGCGTCAACAAGAAACTCGGCAATCCCGTCTACGCCCTCGGCCTCGTCACTTTTGTCCAGATGCTCCTGGGCCTCATCAACATCGGGAGCACCAGCGCCTTCACCGCCTTCGTGTCCGTCGGCGTCATGGCCCTGGCCGTGAGCTATGCCATGCCCATCGGCATCAGCCTGTTCTACGGGCGCCGCGAGGTCATGAAGGCGCGTTGGAACTGTGGGCCTGTCATCGGACCGGCCGTCAATGTCATTGCGCTGCTGTGGATTGCGTTCGAGGTCGTGCTGTTCAGCATGCCGGCGGCGTTGCCCGTGACGGCGGCGTCGATGACGTACGCGAGCGTGGTGTTTGTGGGATTCCTGCTGATATCAGTGGTGTGGTATTTTGTATATGCGAGGAAATGTAGGTTGAATGGCATTCTTCTTGTATGTTTTTTTTGCAATGACTGACTTTCTTTGCAGCTTTCAAGGGCCCACCGGAATCCGACGGGATCTGAGCCGGCAATCCCGATTCTCCCCGATGCGCCTCCAATTCTTCCGAAATATTTGTCCCTTTTGGCGACGAGAAGGATTTCCAAAATACAGTAAATAATATATATGCTTTCTCCTGATGTTTGTGTATACTCTCGACCTGGTTTAGAACCACATGAAATACTCTTAATACAAGTTCCTGGAATATGAACCAAACTAGACAGGCCACTTTGAAGCCTCTACGAAAGTTGTCCTGATCAATTGTTCAACTAGTATAGCGTACGCCTTTGAATTGCTTGTAGAAAACCTGCAGGTACATACATAGTAAGAAAAGAGTCCATGCGTGTGGAAGGCAGCCCGTAGCCGAGGGGTATCATGCAATCATTAAACGAGGAACCGGGTATCAAAGAAAAAAATTATAGCAGCAAAAAGTGTAACAGGATAAACAATGCTGTGGCCTAGCGATACTGAATCAACGCTGCACATCCTGGCATCCGCGATCAGATCTAAACCTCGTGCGGGGAGCCGGAAAATGAGGAGAAACCCCGTTTTGCTCAGTCGAAAGGATACTAAATGCGGAGAAGATTGAATCGAAGATGAGGGGGTCCATTAGTGTGTAATCGGTGGTAGATTCCCATCAATGACTCTGGGTGACTAGTCTCCTCTTGCCATCAATTCTCTTCTTCACAAAGCCGTGATCTTCTTCTCTCCTCCTTCGAGCCGAATCCCGCTCGCGCGACGACCCTTCCACCTCGATAGCACAAAATCCGAGAGCGCAGTCAGAGTTTCCACCATAACGACCGAGAGAATGAAGAGACCAAGCATAAAGGCAAGAATCACACCCCACATCCGGATAGGGTGGCCTGAAATCCACACGAGCATAGAATCGTACGCTGATTGCTCATCCGAGTCGAAATAATCTTCCGAGTCCTCCGGAAACGTGGCGCAGTTTTCGGACGGTGAGCACGGCTGGTGAGGCGTCGACTGCCCGTTTAATCTCGAAAACAGAGTCATATAGCGCGATGTGACGATTCTCATCCGGCTATCTCGTGGCTCGCTTTTCCCCGGCTGAATTTCGCCTTTTGAGATGGAGTTCTTATCGACAAAGCGTGTTTCCGGAGCCCAATCTGAACCTTTGACCATGTCGGGGGTCAGTGTGGAAAACATATATGGCCATCGATCGCCTGGCCGCGACTTCGCTGCCCGTGTTAACACTGTGGGGGTTTTGCTGACGACGTTTCTATTCTCGAGCTGGCTCCCAGCTAGCAGCGTCGACCGGCTCCGGGAAACGTGGGCCGGAGCTTCGTCCTCATGCTGATTCCACCGAGTAGCAAGTGGTGAAGCAGCCTTTTGGGGTAAAGGCGCTGCAAGAAGGGTTGGGAGCAAGAGAATTAGGGAGCAATACAGCCGGACAAGTTTCATCATGGCGCGGTGTTCAGGCGCTGGGGTCTGTGTATAGATGCTTCTTTGGTTGTCGCCCTGTTTAAAATGACAGTAAAGAAGAGAGCTGATGGGCAACGCGTTCCTTTTCGTTGAATTTCTCGGGCGGTCTATCCTCAACGAGCGCAGAGACCGGTGAAGTCCATCGTGAGGAGGGTTTGATATCTGGGAAAGCAGAGGAAGAGCTCCTCGAACGAAGAGATGGCCTCCAGCGATCCATCAGTTGGATTGCTGTTGGTTTTATATTAATATTCGTAAGATGCTGCCGTGCCAAATGCTACTCGGGCTAGTCCAAGCGCCATCTGGAGTGGCCACTCACAGGGACCTGACTGGACCCATGTGCATGAAACAGCGCCCTTGACTGGAACGACTGCCGGCCTTAGATAATCAGGCGGCTCCCAACTTAACGGGGGCCGCGCCATTCCCTCAGCAGCTCGGCGTTGGCAACGTGGAGGACCCGCGGTGCTGATTGGCTGCCAGGATCCCGGTCGGCTGCAAGTTTTAGCGGCTCCGAGACGGGCACGTGATATCTGGCACGGCGACGGAAGAATAATTTACCGGCGCTGATTTTCGACCGAGGTTGCGGATGTCTATCAGAGTCGATTTCTAGGAAGCCGTGATAGAGATACATGGCCCCCTGCGTCCAGCACTGCAACTTCAGTCAGCCTGTCACTTGTAGTCAACGTGATGGGGTACAAAAAGCCAATTGGCCATGGCCCTGGCATTTTGAGCAAGGAGTGCAGTTTTTGTGCGAGATGTTTTGCAATGCGCAAATTTATGGGTGTTGTAATGAGATTGCTGGCGTTGAATAATAGTACTCTGTAGAAGTGGCATGATTTGGAATCAACTCATCAGAGGCCACCCAGTCAGGGCCAGGCTAAATCAAACCTGCATTGTGAAAAGAGTGATAAACATTCTTTCAGCGCCATTCTCCTTGATATGCGAACAGCCCTATGCCAGGAAGAAATGGGATCCTCGGAGTTGATCATGTTGATCTGACGCTTGACTCGATCAAGAGCGGGCAGCCGGAAGAAACCAAGCTTCAACCAGTTCCACCCAGTTCATTTCTCCGGGCGGAGTTCCCTCCACAATGTCCTGTGCTGAGAACCTGGTCAATAGAATAATATTTAGGCGGGACCCAACATTGTTTACATAACATGCTCGGCGATTTATGAATGAGGGAAGGAGGGGCTTGTCGCATCAAGAGCGGTCCTTCCGAACGGAGAGTTGCATCCCTCACATGGAGTCACCGCGCTAGTCCAGGAGTGGAAAAGCGGGAGCGGCTTCCAGCCAATCACAGCCCATGGGTTTCGGCTAGACTAGGCTTGGCTATAGCTTGGCGCCGGGTCTGCTTGCTTGCCCGCTTCAAAGTCGAACCTGCATCGCATCGCTAAGGAAATCTCTGCTCGCCTGGACCACACGCCCTCATACCCTCATTTCCCCAAGCGTTGGCTTGGGGCAGAGGCGTGAATGTGACTGGAGGCCTGATTGCACCGGCATGGGTGTGCCTGCCAGGTACCAACTGTCCCATTTTTGGAGCCGCATTATGGACCTCTCATTTGCCTCCAAGGGTTGCCTGGCTCGCTCCCCACAACTCGCATGTCTTGAACGGTTCCTGACTGGTTTGTGCGCAAGTAGTCGCGGAACCAGAGCCCATGGTTTCATCTGTTTTGGTGGCGTCTTCGGAACTCGTCCTCTCGCCATCCGGGTGAGGGAGCACTCCAGAACACCAACACTCATGGGAGCCTCACAGACAGTGATATTCGCCAGTTGATTGTGAAGCAGCAGGAATCAAGAAAGGAGCACATTCTGCCCTTTATCGCGACGTGCAAGACTGACCTCATGATGAGGCGCTTCATCAGAACGGAGAATGGGATATATCTCGGCATTAAAATGCACCATGAGCATGGATACGAAATTACTACTTTTAGCGAGCGCTAGGTTGCCATACTACTGACTCGCAACCCTCCTCCGTCGGCGTTTCCCCTGAGTTATGTCCGTTGTTGGCTCGTCCGGGTCCCAGAGAAGCGGAACCCTGGGTGATGGCCTCATTTAGCGCTGAATGATAATGTCCTTCCTCTCTTCATGTCGAGATTTTTCCCATCCTTTGGCTTCAATCCTGCATTGCGGCAGTTCCTACTCTTTGCAAACCTCTGGTTTGCGTCCTTTCTTTGACCGAACACCAGGCCTCACACTCTTTTTGGCCTGTCGACCGTCTTTGGTCGTAGTCAACTATTGCTCTATTCCCGTTGCCGCTCTTTCCAATGGGTTTAACTAATATACTCGCAGCGTTTATCGCTGTGTCCTCTCTTTTCGTCCAGTCACTCGCTTTCAACCCTAATTCCAGAACCAACTTGGTTGTCTACTGGGTATGAGCTAGCCTCTTCACTTTCCTTCGCCTGGTTGATACTGATCCTCTTGACTAGGGCCAAGGATATGCCCAGGAGCGTCTCAGTTATTTCTGCCAAAAGACAAATTTTGATATCATTGTCTTAGGTTTTATCAATGTCTTTCCGGACCAGGGCCCTGGTGGATGGCCAGGCAGTAATTTTGGGAATCAATGCGCCGATGAAAACTACTACACGCCGGATGGGACGAAAACGGAGCTCCTGAGCGGCTGTAGACAGATCGTCGAGGACATTCCAATTTGCAAAGCACTTGGAAAAACCATCTTGCTCTCTCTGGGCGGGGAAGCTCGGGTCCCAGGTGCCTATAAGATCAAGAATGCTAGATCAGCGCTTGATTTTGCGGACTGGCTTTGGCATGCATTTGGCCCACGAAAGCTTGACTGGACCGGTCCTCGCCCATTTGGGGATAACGTCGTGGATGGGTTTGACTTTGACATTGAAACGGGCGGCAGTTTCGGTTTGTTTCTCACCTGCTCCCTGTCAGTTGATTTCGCCGACTCACAAACTATCAGGCTACTCGATTATGGTCAAACGCCTTCGACAGCGCTTTCTTGAGGATCCGCTCAACAGATATTACATCTCCGCTGCCCCTCAGTGCATCCTGCCAGACGCGCAGCTCTCAGACGCCATCGCCAACTCGGCGTTTGATTTTGTCTTTGTCCAGTTCTACAACAATCCGTCATGCTCGGTTAAAAAATGGCTGGCCGACCCCAAATCGGTAACTTACACTGTGGCCGACTGGGCCAAATCCATCCTCCGGAGTGGGAATCCATCGGCTAAGCTTTTCATTGGTCTCCCTGGATCGGAGGATTCGGCCAAGGGCTATTATATCCCGCCTGTTGGTGCTTACAAGCTCATCAACACATTCATGAAGCAGTATCCCAATACAATCGGAGGAGTGATGATATGGGAAGCCACAACATCAGAGAACAATCAGATCAGTGGTAAATCTTACGCAGACATTATGAAGGAATTATTGCTGGTCTGCGATCCAAGCCCGCCAACCAGCACTATTACAACCACGACTGCAACAACTTCCTCGATGACCACTTCATCGATAAGCACGACTTCAGCAACATCCTCAGAGGTGACCACATCGTCTACCATGTCGACAACGAAGGGCAGCTCTACTATCACTACGGAAACCACGTCGTCTACGGAATCAAAGACGCAAGATACCACGACTACGGTGACTTCTGCTTCCAGCTCGGCAACTCAAAGCACCAAGACCACCGAGACCACGACTACTCAGACCTCTGAATCTAAGACCGACTCGACTGAATCTGCTTCCACTGGAACTGTCTCCACCGGATCAGCTTCAGCGACTATTCCTACTGGGTCTGTTTCAACCGGAACTACTTCTGCCACTTTGCCCAGCGAGACTTTGTCCAACACAGTCTCTGACTCTGCCACTGTTCCAACCGGGTCTGTCTCAACAGACACTACTTCGAATGGATCAGCGACTCAGACTCTGTCCAACACTGCTTCTAACTCTGCTACGGCTTCAATTGAAACTTTGCCCACTCAGTCTCAATCCGCTTCGGCTTCTGATTCTTCAACGATAGTGCCAACCGTGCCTTCTGACTCTGCTACCGTACCAACGGGATCTGCTTCAACGGACACCACTTCAAGTGAAATGCCTACTCAGACTCTGACCAACACTCCTTCTGGTTCTGCCACAGTTTCAACTGACACTGCCACAAATAGCGTACCTAGCCAGACTCTGTCCAATACGCCGTCCACCACTGTCCCAACTGGATCTGCATCAACTGACACTACCACGAACGGCTTACCGAGTCAGACTTTGTCCAATACACCCTCTGACTCTGCCACTGTCCCAACTGGATCTGCATCAACTGACACCACATCAAACGGCGTACCTAGCCAGACTCTGTCCAATACACCCTCTAGCTCCGTCACTGTTCCAACCGGGTCTGCATCAACGGATACCACCTCGAACAATTTGCCCAGTCAGACTCTGTCCAATACGCCCTCCGCTACTGTCCCAACCGGGTCTGCATCAACCGACACTGCCACGAACGGCTTACCGACTCAGACTTTGTCCAACTCAGAATCCTCTGGATCGTTGACGGTGCCGACGGGAATGCCTTCTGGATCCACAACAGGCCCAAGTGAATCTGTGCCTACCGGCACTGAGCCTACGGAATCCTTGCCTTCCAATTCGGCGACCGTTCCAACCGGATCTGCTTCTACTGATACATTGTCGAATACCCGCACCCCATCCGCTCCACCATCCGGTTCATCTACGGTTATGACGGGAACGCCTTCTGATTCCGCGACAGCATCACCACCAGGGCCTACGGTCGAACCCTCTCAAAGCACTGGCATCACAAACACTGGCACCCAACCAACCCAGTCTGGCAGCATCCCTACCGACTCTTCTACCGAAGTGGGCAACCCAAGCACTCTCACCACCGCTCCCAACCCGACAATCACAACTGGGCCATCGTCCTCGAAAACTGAAGACCGCACGACAGTGACCACCGTGATCACCACCAGCTACGTCACCATCTGCCCAACCGGCTTCACCACTGTCACCATCACATACACCACAACCTACTGCCCCGAGACCGTCTCGCCGGCACCCACCCAAGGACCGTCCCCCGGATCTCCCGCCCCTCCACCAGAAGACGGCTGGACAACAATTGTCACCGTCTGCCCACAGTGCGCGCCGACACCCACCACCGTCACGCTCACTGTGCCCACGAGATCCGCCTTCCTTCCTGCGCCGACCGAGGCGCTCCCCGTCGTCACCGTGCTCCCGGTGCCAGAGCCGCCGATCAAGAACGTACAGCCTGGCGATGACGAGGAGGGAGAAGCACCGGGTGTCACGGCGACCCCGACAACGGTTACGAAGACATTGGCGTATAATAATCCGGGACAGCCTAGTGGTCCTGCGCCGGTGGAGTCTGGTGTGGAAGCGCAGCCTACAGGTGGCAGTGGCGGTCCTGTGGAGTTTGAAGGTGGTGCGATGAGTGTGAGAGGTTTTGACAAGATGCTGGTGACGATTGGGGTAGCAGTGTTGGGTTTGTATTTGGGGCTTTGATTGATTGATTTTGATTATTTTGTGGGGGAAGTTGGGGGGGTAATGGGTTAATGTTGACATGTCTGTAGTTTATATCTACATTTTTTGTTGTATATAATAGACATTGTATATTCTTTGGTGGAATTATCTTTCTGTCTTTTTAATGATTTCTCTATGCGATTTCTACTATTTCCCACTGTACTTTTTAAGGATGGACTCTAGAAGGTCGCGCGAAGAGATGTTACATAGATTAACCCAAGTCCACTATTAGATCCCTTGAGGATTACACAATGTTCCTCCCAATAGTAGTAGCCCTTTTTTGGTCTATTTTTGTAGAACAAACAACGCCATATACGAATGTGTGAGTAAAAACGAGTGACATTGATTCGATTATGCATGTGAGTAAAGGAGTAGAAAATCAGCCAATCAACTTGTACGCCACTTGGTATAATTGCACCTCCTTTCCTTTACATCCAGCACCCCATACCCAACGGTAAAATCACAAGGAGCCCCCAAACAAAATCTATAAGCTTTTCAAAGGAGATAAGTGGAAACGGGTTTCCAATCGAAAAAAAAAAAAAACGAGCCAGCCAAGAAGTAGAAGTGAAGGCTGTCGGAACAAACGGGGCGTCGTTCGATGTTGATGTGGTGACGGACTGATTTGTCGAGTTCCGAAAGTATAGTATCACTAAACAGTCCTGCTGCCGAGCCGGTATAACGTCAAGAGCCCATTTAATTCACGGAGGTGCTCAAAGCTGGGAAGTGGAAAGTCTTCGAGTTCTCCCCGGTGGGCCGAATCCCAGTGCCGGTGCCGGTGCCAATACCAGTACCGGTTGGTCTGACACCAGTTCCTGTGGGAATTATTCCTGTGCGAGTTGTTGGACCTGGACCGGGAGTGGGAGGAACTTCACTTCGGGTTGGTTGCACAGGAGGCACCGGTGTCCCGGGATGAGTTGGCTGCACAGGAGGCACCGGTGTCCCGGGATGAGTTGGCTGCACAGGAGGCACCGGTGACCCAGGATGAGTTGGCTGCACAGGAGGCACAGGGGGCGCTGGTCGAGTAGGCTCCTCAGGTGGGATACCGCCTCCCGCACCAGGGGGCTGCGGTGGGCCTTCAGAGGGCTTTCCGGGCTGAACAGGGGCACCAGGTGCGGTGCATTGGGGAGGAACAACAGTGACAGTAACGGTTTTGCCTTCCGGAGCTTCTCCGCCCATAGGACGAGCGGCAGCCACAAGGGCGAAAGAAGCAGCAACGAGCACGGAAACTCTCATTTTGATTTGAAACGACGTATAAAGGATATCAGAGAACAATACAAGCCTGGAAGCGATTTTCTGATAGCTTTTCCGCGAAAAACAGAAAGATAGGGAAGCACCTCGAGAAAATGGGCGAACGGCTTTTTGGGCTGGAATTGACGGTTGCTTTTCAAAAGAGGGGAATCCAGACAAGATTCGTTATATATAGGTTGAGCAGTGTTCAAACTTTGAGAGGTTTTCCGCTACCCAAATATGCATCACGTAAGCCCGGTTCTAGGAAGTGGAGGGTTATCTGGCGATCATCGGTGGGCCAATAGCTGCGATGCTGCCCCTGAGTTCTAGAGCGGGACCAGGTGCTAGCTTTGTAACACTGCTAGAAGTACCAGGACAGACTTTCCGGCAGCAGTCGAGGGGGTAATCGAGACCAGGCAGTGAACCGTTCGGTAGCCTTTCCCACTTTGTATGACGTGTAAGCCAGCGTCAACCCCCAACAGTTAAGTTGATGAAACATGGATCAAGTAGCCGGCACAGCAGGTATAAGAGATAAGAGAGACATAAGGAACAACAGGCAACTCAAAAAGTTTCCACTTGGACACGCTTTGCGAGTTCACGCGTGTATCCTTGGAGAATACATATCGTTTGATATGCAACATAGATAGAACATGCAATGCCTCGAAACATTGCAAGCCTTGCTTCCAGTAGCAACTGCTGGGAATTCCGCAATCAACATGGTTGCTCCCATCATCGAGGTCAAGATGATGTCTGGAACCGTTGATGTCAAGAACCACCGTTTGGATGCGTTGGGATGGTTGACGTTGCAAGCAGGCGCTAGGCCCATTGTGGCGAGTTTGCCATGTTTGTCAGCCAGGAACCACGCACCGCTAATCTTCGCTTCTCGCACCCGCGACGGTGAGACTGACGGCGAGCGGGTTGAAACACGCGGTTCATCGACTGCAGGCAGTCGTTTCAATGTGGAGATTTGGTGGACTCACTGGTCATCGATTCCCACAGTCTTGACGCGTCCAGATCTCTCTCTGGTTGATGGGAGGTGGCCGCGGCTGCCAATGGACGCACCTGGTTCGTTGACTCTGCTCCTTGAGAGAGATGCCTTTTTCGCTCTTCGATGAAGTAAAACGTCAGATGTGAAGTTAGTAGCATCTTTGGCTCGACAAATCGATTCTTAGCTTCGTCACTGCCTTGAACCAGTCGCTTCAGATGCCAAAACGATGTGCAGATCTTCCAACATGTCAACATGGTCTAGAACAATCGGGCCTCCATGTTCGAGAACCTGCAATGGGAAAGCAGATTCTTTGTGGGTTTAAATGAAGAAGATCGCAATTCTTGGAGTGCCTTGAAATCCAGAGCACCGATCAACCCTTTTCCAGTTATGTTCGACCGTGCTTCCACAAGCAGATACAAAAAATAAGCCTCAGGGTGCTATGCACTTTCCTACGCCGGCCAGTGATTCAAATTCAACATCTCGCCTGCTAGGCCTTTAATACCACCCAGCTTGCTGACTCTTTAAGGGCTTTCTGTCCCCTGCAAGAGAAACCAACAAGGGTGATAATTGCAGAGGCAACTGTAATCCAAATTTGCCCAAAACAGGGCAGCTCGACTCTGCAGCCATGAAGACTGCAAGTGGTGTAATAATCAGAGTTTTGTTCTGCACTGCAAGAAAGGGCCGAAAGGGAAGTTTAGGGATTTGATACAGCCACATTTTGACAAAGAAGCTTTATGGCGTCACGAACAAGCTTTGGGCTGGCCGCCTTTACCGCGCGTCCTTGACTTCTGCGTTCAGATCAATCCCTGGAGTGATGATACAGAGTTGGAATGGATATCCTCTCAAACGGCGACTGAAGCCTGCCAGATATGAAGCATATCATCCTCACAGATGGAGCATTGATTCGTGGTCTACTTCATCTACGGAAACTGGCAGCCAACGGACGCTAACCGTGATTTTCCACCCTATTTCTGTCTGGCTTCATTTGAGCAAAAGATACATTATATTTGTCTATAAGTATGGCCGTTTTGATTCCCGCAATGATAGCGTACGGAAACCTAAAGATGTGGTCGATCAATCCCACTGCCTTCTTAAAATCGGCTTTGCTTGATCCCACGGACCAGCGACAACGTTCTTATACTTCTGCAACCGAATCAACCACCAACTACAGCCACCCATGGCCAACGCTGTCGAAGGGGCGCCGATGAATATACCTAAGATGGGCCCCTTATAACCACCCTTCAGCGTAACCCCCACTCCCGCTGAGGCGGAGATGACGAGGAACATTGTAAGTATGACATGTCCACGCCAAGAAATTGCGCGAAGATGTCGACGAAATATTGGAAAAAGACCAAATACCTCTATGGAGAAAAGAGTAAGGCTGAACACGTGGGTTGTGGATTTGAGCCGAGAGGCGAGAACGGTGGACGCCATTAAAGCTGCGTTGGTCGAGAGAGAGGCGGGGAATTTAGCAGCTACGGCGCCTGCGCCTGCCGCAGTATTGTTGCTGATATGTTGATTTTCTTCACAGCCGCTGCTGTAGTCAAAGAGAAGATGTTGATTAGCCATGAGCCACAGGACATTGGCCCAGATCGAGTCACTTGTGGTGGATTTTGTGAGAGATTGAAGGATGGGGGAAAGGCCTTGAAGGGCACAGAAAATCAAGAGCGCGGACTTTGCGGTTATCAAGCGGTGCCTCGTGCGTGACGGGAGTTATGGCATGGGAAATCCCGAGACACCAGACTGAGATATCACGTCGGAGAACTTGACAAATCCATTGGAGTTGCTTATGGAAGGGGACCATGGCGAAGCAGGAGATCGTGCTGAGTGCAAGGAAGTCGCTGAGGTGTTGTCGGAAATTGCGCTTGACATGCTGCTTTGCCGGCTTAGTGGGCATCCTATACTAGACAAGCCCAGCGATAGTCCAAGTCCGTGATCAATGGACTTTCTCTTGGAATCTTCGCCCGTGGAAGAGATAGAGCTTGACCCATCGTCCACTGAATCGGAAACAGCAGCATGCGCGAAGCGGACAGCTTCCATTTGAACCTTTCCTTCCCAGTAATTCCAGAGACCCCAGCAGAAAATAGTACATAGAGTCGCCCATGTGACTACCGAGACCGGGCTGACTCTTTCTTGGAAAATCGCGACGAAGCAGCAAAGGAAAATAATGACGGAACAGACGTGTTGTACAATAACGGTAAAATCGGCCACGAGTGGCCAGAAGTCGTAGGGCCGTAATCTGGGATTCCTTTGCAAATGGTCGAGAAAGGTTTCAGTATCTGTGTAATTATCCGGGACTAAATTCATTTACATGTTAGCGTTTGACAACAACAAATAGTCAAGCTCGGCTGCTACACTCGTGCGCTTCGGCTCACTTTGTTTCTTGATGGGAACCAGTAACTTACAAGATTGCTTCACCCATAGCAATTTCTTCCATTGTCGTTTTCTCCGCCGACTCCGCCCACGGTCCCTCCTTAGCTCTCTAACAACTTTCGGCTCTGTTCCAGGTACTGCAGGGGGGGGCCTTAGCGCTGCTACCGCCGCAGGTGTTGCGATAACTCGATTGAGTAAATCAGGGTTGGTGGTCGGGTGGTTATTGGGGACATTGAGCGGCCGCAAGCGCGGCGGGGAGTGAGCAAAGTATGCATCTTCGGGGGCAAGCCGATTCGGGTCTGGCGGAGGGCGTAGAGGCGGACGAGGCTTTAAACCCGCTCGATTTGGATGGGTTTCGACTGGTACGGGTGGAGGGATGGGCGCTGTAGGAGCCCCAGAAGATTGAGGGCGGGAAGTGTTGTTTGGCGTCGGAGGGGGGCTAGCCATCGGAGGCTAGGAGTTGTTATTTACCTGCGCATTGCTGATGAGCTCATGAGACAGACAATCAAAGATGAAGGCCAGCTCTGGAGAGCGTAGCGGACTTTGTGCATTTCTCTGATTACCCAATTGAGCAGTGATACGACCGAACGGCTGATGACGAGTAATTTACCGGTGTAATGAAAATGGTTTATGTAAGCAGTATCACGTGGTGGTCCGCTACTCCCACGTGATAGAGCTCGTCGACCTCACAACCCATCATCAGGTCAACCACCACCATTCTCTTCGGTAGACATCATTTTCGGACGCCATTTGGATAGAAGAACGTGGCACAAGCAAGAAATTGGGAGTCGTGCTGGATTGGGATACACCAGATTCATGGATCGAGCTCGAATCTCTGAATACACGGCCCCGTATCTCCATCTCCCCTGGCAAGCATTGACGTTATGTCTGCTCCCTACAAATACGTGATAATGCTAACTTTGAAGGACAAATTGTATTATTCTGCTAACGATTAGGGCTAGTTTCATAAATATTCCGAGAATGACTCGATGAAGTATTCGTGGACGGGCATAAGTTAATTGCAATCCATGCAGGAGCCTTGGTTAACGTCCTTCATCGCGTTTACCAGTTCAGAAGTGATGCGTCCCGTTCAGACGACAGCGGCATAGGGCTTCTCAGTTTGGCCCTGGGTCAAGGGTTGAGGTGAACGTTCCGCCAAGTGACTCCCAGCCGGTTGCCGATGGTCCCCATCTTCCATTCCACCATTTATGGTACATGCCGTTATTCGTTCCCAAGCCAAAGATGTCAAGGCGACCCCTGCTCCAGGAGACTGCAGCTGGTGCACTGTTGAAGGTACCGCCGAGAGCATCCCAGCCACTCCATCTTTGGCCATTCCAGGATTTGTGGTACATCTGGTTATCAGTGCCAATTCCGAAAATGTCGAGAGTGCCTGCCGTCCGAGACACAACTGCCGGAGGGCTGGTCAGAACACCGCCGAGATTCTCCCATCCAGACGCTGAAGGACCCCATCGAGAGCCATCCCACCACTTGTGATATAACGCATTGTCTGTTCCCAGGCCGAAGATGTCGAGCCGGTTGGCACTCCAGGCCACAGCGACTGGTTGACTGTTGAAGGTTCCGCCGAGAGCTTCCCAGCCAGTCACGGAGGGTCCCCATCGAGAACCGTCCCACCATTTGTGGAACATCTGGTTGTCAGTGCCGAGACCGAAAATATCGATACGATTTGGGCCCCACGAAACAGCACTCGGAGGGCTACTGAAAACGCCACCAAGATTCTCCCACCCCGAAACCGATGGGCCCCATCGAGAGCCATCCCACCACTTATGCAGCATCTGATTGTTTGCTCCGAGTCCAAAGATATCAAGTCGATTTTCAGCCCATGAGATGGCAGACGGGCGGGAACTGAAGACACCCCCCAAAGCCTCATAGCCAGTGGTGGAGGGACCCCAGGCTGATCCGTTCCAATATTTGTGGTACATTTGGTTGTCTGTACCTAGGCCAAAGACGTCAATTCGGTTGTCTCCCCAAGAGACCGCAGTTGGCTGGCTGCTGAAAGTGCCTCCGAGATGTTCCCAGTCATTTTGCGAGGGACCCCACTGTCTCTGATACCATTTGTGGTATAGAGCATTGTTTGTTCCTAGCCCAAATACATCGAGTCGGCCAGATGACCAAGAAACTGCTGTTGCAGCGATATTGTGCAGAAGCTCGAGAGCCTGCGGCGTCGTCGCGGCGATACGCATGGTTGAAAGTCCCTCACTCGATTATTAGCTCTAGAGAGAAATATGGGTTAGCGGTTGGGCCCAACGATACAATGACGAGGCTTCCTCGGTGAGATCCTTACCGTGCACGGAGTATCGAGATGGAAAAAGGAGAAGCACACTGCCTGAGAGCTCATTGCAAAATGTAGCGGGAGATAACCGGCCTTTAAGTATTTGCTGCCAAGTCAAGACCATATCTTCATTTTGCGTCATGGAAGGTCTCACGTCGCTCGTTTTCCCGGCAACTCAACACTTCAACAACTTGCATGGCCCACATATGGCGAATGTAACGTGAACACGGCGATACGAAGCGTGGAGTACAATTCAAGAGGCAGATTAAAAAATTCCTCAGGTCAACCGAATACTTCGTAGTATCACGACGAAAGAAAGGATCAGGTGTTCCGGGAAATGTCCGGGGTTTGGTCGCAAAAGGTATGGATGGGGCTGGCTGCAGCTGCAGCTGCAGAGTGCAGTGGCCGAGACTCGTCTATACTTACTTCCATTAAGTGGAGTCCATGAATACCAAGGAACCTCCCTGATTTACCTTGCAGAATGCTTGTCCAAAACCTAGGCAGGGGTACCCGGATACCTTCTCAGCGCTTGGGCAAAATAAAACAAACTGACTTTTCACCGGCCCAAGCATGTTGTCGAAACCCGGGTCATATTATGCATTTTCCTCCTCTTGACACTTGTTCCTCTGAGACCCCAGTACCTTACGTTTCCAAGTATCTGGGCGGGCACCATCTGGGTGGCTTGCCTTGGCTTTTGTGCAACATTAATCGAATTGAAACATGGGCGCAACGCTGTCCTTGGCCCGATGACCGGCCAAGGATATGTCCATGCAGCTCCTTTCCTTCGTGGAATTCAAAAATAGTCGAGTCCTGCTGGCTTGATTTGCGACTGCGCAGTGTCCACGTATTGACACCTCATGTCAATGACTTCTCACCGTTGTATAAAGGCGATCCTTCGCGTATATGTGCGTTAAGCTGTGCATCGCAGTTCTTGCACCGAGAGGACCTTCCCATCTCTCATGTTCATCAAATACCCAAAGGACCATATCACGACGAGGAATCCTTCCCTTCGGTTCCCCGCATATTTAAGAACCGACGTGGCACGGTGGGGTCAGAGGAAAAGCGCTGATATTCTTGTAACCTCAGACACATCCGCCTTCATCTTGGCCACGGCCTTCTTAGGCATTTGGTTGCCATCCAGACGCCGAGTTCTCGAAAATCACCTCGAGGTGTCGCAAGATTGGTCACTTTCTACGAAAACCTGCCTCCTGGCATTGCTAAAGACTTTGGGGGGTGTAGTAAGGCTGGTCGAGACGGTTCAACAAAGAACGTGCCCAGCGCATATGCACCGTGTGCACCTAGATCCTGTCGGCATGGCGAGTCCACCGTGTCACAACCGGCCTGCCCGGGAAGGCGAAATCAAAATGCGGCTGGCTGACCTTCGGATATGGCAATACTGCATGGATGCCTGCACATTTCAAGAGCGTCGTGACGCCATTCTTGACCCGATTTGCCTCCGTCGAGTCTCCATACTCTTGTGGAAGACGCTCAGAATCCTTCATGATGAAGCGATCGAGCATGGTCAGGGGTTCGCGGTTATTTGGGTCGAGACCCATCTGATATCCCTTGCCCCAGCCGGGTAAGCACGGATCTCTTGGTAAGACAGTTAAGCGAAGATCCGCATAATTGCCTGATTTCTGAGATGTCCCGAAAAGGCGAGGCAGGATGCGGGAGCTTGAGGGGTCGGGATTCACTGGATCCTTTCGGTGGTCATCCTTTCTGGTTTGTGATGTCACGGCACTATAAATGTGTTGATTCCTTGAAGAGGAGTGGAATGGGTTAAACTGATTCTGAGCATCGATTTCTGTCTGAGTTGAAGTCCATCTATCCCTTCCTAATATTCGAAACCTAGGCTCTGATTCGTACACAAGTGAAATGACACAGATATAATCAACACAAGGTAATCCTAACAATTGAACAAATTGGGGATCAAAATTATACCTCCACGGTAGTGTTCACGATAACAATCTATTATTATTCAAAAGCAGATGTAAGTAGTAAAACAAAAGATCTAGGGGAATCTTTGAGAAATCCAACAATCCAACTATGACAAAAAGCCCGCCAAGACGAAAGCGAATCAAAATGCCAATATCCAATTAAGTAGACGGCGATTCGACCTCTGTCCGTGCCGCATTTCGTAACTCATCTCGGTACGTGGCAAATCGGGTAGCAGTAGCATTTTCAATACTCCGCCGTCGACCCCAATCTTGCGGTTGCCGTTTTAAGAATGCTCCGACAGCGCCTAGATAGCCTTCATGACGGAGGAAGTAGGCCTGCTTCTCTCCCTTGGACCAGAAGCGTATGGCGTAGGAGAGTGTGTTCATGGTTTGGCGGTGTCCCCGGATGAACGACCCTCCGAAATAGATGTGTTTGATTTGGTGCTTTTCCGACTGGAGATAGGCAATTTGGCCAATATTGTTACTAAATAATTATCAGCCGTCAAGTCATTGGTAAAGGAGGACCGCAATAGAACGGCGAACGAACCTGATGGCGAAAAGCAAGCTTCGGCTAATATCCTCACGACGGAATTGTGACACGTCGCGTTCGGATTCTGTATCGCTCTGAGCAAGGGATTCATGATCTTTGGCACTGCGTTCCGCTAGACGCTGCATTTTAAATACTTTGCCAAAGGTACTGGCGATGGTCGACGATTTTAGGCCGATCTTCGAATAGTCCGTGCCATATATATCGCCAACCAACATGTCTACTCCGCTATTGTCTCCTATTTCGGCCATTGCGAGCATTTCATCGAACGTCCGGGCGCCCGTCAGGAGAGACATAAGGCCCCAAAAAGTACCTCCACCCAACGATGTGCCCCCAACACGTTCAAAGCGCCTTGGGCCGGAAACCTTGACCATCGACACCCCGGAACCAATATTCACGAGGAGGTAGGGGTAAACATCTGTTCGAGCTTCGGCGAACTCCATGGGCGATGTCTCGCTGTAGGTGAAGACCTCGTTTGGGATCTCGGTGATGAAGAAGTCAAGCCCTGCTCCATCTCTGGTTAAACTGCGTTCACAAGATATCCGATAGTAAATCATACCAATGATCAAGCACTCCATCTCATCCTCCCTGATGATGTCAACGCCTAGTTCCTCTTTCAAGTGGTCGTAGTACTTAAAAGCGCCTCCTCCAGTGGCCATAATACAAAGGGGGCCTGGTGCGGAGCCATTGAGCTTCCGGTGATTCTCTTTTAGCCGTTTGAGAAACTCGATACATAAATCGATTCGATCGGTCTCGAAGTTTAGGAAATTCAGTCTGCCGCCATCCGAAGAACCGAGCTCTGGGGAGAAGTAAACGAGCTTTGCGAGCGACCCTCCGATCTAGCGGTGGCGAAGATATCAGCAAATTTTGGCCAAGACAGGAGCAGGGTGAAGACGGCATGCAGCCGCAAGCGCGTGGATGTGCAAGTGAATTTATTTTTGGCGGCTTTTCGGGGGTCAGACAGCAAAAGGAAGCTTACATCGACTGCAACGTGACTAACGACGTCGGTGTGATGGGGTAGCCGGATATCCTTGTGCTCGTAATGGATGCCGTCCGAGCCATCGACAGGAACTCCGTTCTGCTCTGGCGGCTGTTCGTCCACAATAAACGCCCCCTTCACATTGATCTTCACGGGCCCTGGATGCAAGATGGCTTCCTGCAGTCGCTGGACGGCGGCATGGTCTTCCTGGAACTTGTGAGTCTTGGATCGGGAGGCATCCGGGTTCGCGGCTGAGCTCGTCGACAGCGACATGACGGATTCTTCATTTGCAGCGGGGATCCTGTGCACTCGAAGGGCGGGTTGGATTGATGGACGTCGTGCTGGGGGCGATGCGGGCTTTTCTGGGGTTGAGATGCCTCGCCGTGCCCACGCTTACGGCGTATATCTCCTTCTGGCCGGCAACCGACTAGTCAAGTTGGCTCGAGCTGGATGGAATCGTCGTTGACCGAGGAAAAGAAGAGGCGATGGGCTGCACACTGGCGGGTGTCGGCGATCTGGCCGAGGGATCTGTTCTCCAGACCCGACGGCCCATCCTTTTGTGAATCTGAGCCGGTCTCATGAAGATAACTAAATTCGGGAACTCGTAACTGACTACAGTGTTATGGAGTTGGTGAAATGGCTCTCCTTCCGGCTCATCGCCAGCCGGGATTACCTGCTTCCAATTCCTACGGGAAAAGACAACACTCCAGCAACTCAAGTGATGATTTTCTCGCTGGAATTCGCCAACCCACTAACTAGTTAGTTGATGCAGTTGCTTTCGCTCTCAACCATTCGGGTCTTCAACAGCTCCCGGTTGGTGGCAACTGTCTTCGAATATGCTCATGGCGCTCATCAGTGATTCCTGCGCTGTTTTGATATCATTTTCTGGTCGAAATTTCCCGGCGAGCGTATATTCTCTACTGCAGCTGCCGTTGCATCCTGACTGATCCTGCCGTTGAAGCTTCCGGCTCTGCAGTATGTGAACAATATATGTTGTTTCTTGTACTTTCTTCCTTTGCCTCTGTGCATGGAGCTCGTTGCGGTTTCAAAAGACAGCGCCTTTTGATGACGGGAATTGTGTAGCTAGCTTCACGTCTCTCCTATGCCACATACCCGGCCACTTGGTCCACTGGGGCAGCTCAGTTTTCATCCGTTTCCTGTCCACGACAATATCAAAGTATCTCCTGTGTTTATTGCCTGCAATGCGCCTGATTCCGGTAGCTACTTTGATCTCCGGGGTGAGCGCGAATATTGTTGTCAAGCATGCCCTGCTTCGATGTGACCCTACCATTCCAATGTCGACGAGATGCATGCGCGGCCAGATTTGCACTCCATACGGAACGTGAGTTTATTTCGGGGTAGTCTAGCAGTCACCTTGCTAACGACGAAAGCAAAGCTGTGAGCCTAGCCGAGTAGATCCTGGTGGGAGACCGTGGCCTGTATCAGTGCAGCTCGATACCATCCCTCCTCCCACTTGTCCCTCACCGAACGCAATGGGCAGGCGTTCGTTGAGACGGTTGCTAGTCGATTCAATTGTTGGCAAGTTGGAAAATCATGGGACCTTGCCTGGAGCGCTCGATCCTATCTGGTCCGTTTGCTTTTTGTTCCTGTCCTATGTCCTATCTAAGCTCGAGCCCGGATATCGGACCATTGATTTATCGATCAACAACCTCAAGTATAAATGGCAGCTAATAAAGGAGTTTTAACCTTCAGTGAAATGCCCGCGCAGGATTCAATAACACCTGAACACACCGACGCAGATGCAGATGACAGCCCAGAATCTATTAACCCGCCAGATTTAAGTGCACGTGCAGACGATCCAACTCGTAGCCTCGACGCCTACAAGTATGCCCGGGTGTAGACGATGGCATCATTGAGCTCACGGATGACGGTCATTGCGGCTCGACGCATGGACACACTCTGTGCGGACCCTGGCCAAAAGGCAGCTGTTGTTCGCCGTTTGGTGTTAGTACCATCCTTGGTTTGCGACTGGGATCATTCACTGACCTTACTGTAGATCTGTGGGAATACAACCTCACATTGCGGATACGGCTGTCAATCAGGTCCGTGCCTTCAGGAGGCCCTTCTTAAACCTCCTCGCCCAATGGCGTTCCGACCCGAGGGCGTCGCTGGATCATTTCGCATCGTTGGTCGATCTGGTGTGCCCCCCATGATTGCTGTTCTTTTGCCAAATGGACAGGTTGCTTTTGCGGATAAGGTTGAGAACTATACAGAATTGACATTAGATAACGGAAGATATGCGTATTCTGCCGAGTATGACCCATCGACGGGGTCTTTGTTTCCGCTAAGCTACAAGGTCTGATATGTCTTCATTTTCCGTTTGGGCGACAAGGTGGCTGAGGATTAATCTAGACAAACGCATTCTGTAGTGGCGGAACATTTTTGAGCGATGGGCAGGTACTCTCAGTCGGAGGAAATGGCCCGTTAAAATGGATGGACCCTACCGTTGACGACGGCTTCAAGGGAATTCGTTATTTGAAACGACAGTTTGATGATGACAGGTTCGACGGAGGATCGTGGGTGGAGCCGGGTCACTTATTGTCGACGAGCAGATGGTACCCGAGTGTGCAAACCCTTGCTGATGGCACGGTGTTTGTCGTCTCCGGCAGTTTAAATGGAGACGATCCGAGTATCATTCAAAACAATAACCCAACATATGAACTCCTTGACAAGTACGGGCTTCCCTACGGAGTCAGCCACGAACTTCCAATCCTCGAAAGGAACCAGCCGTATTATATGTACCCGTTCCTCCATCTTTTGAACGACGGCACCCTTTTCATTTTTGTTTCTAGGTCGGCAGAAATTTTTGACGTTGATAATGGGATTACAGTCAAATCTTTGCCAGATCTACCTGGTGACTATCGAACCTACCCTAATACAGGAGGAAGTGTGCTTTTGCCCCTCCATAGCTCAAACAAGTGGGAGCCAAAAATCATGATTTGTGGCGGCGGTGCGTTCCAAGACCTCCGCAGCCCTAGTGACCCGACGTGTGGGTTTATCCGGCCTCTATCCAAGCATGCTAGGTGGGAAATAGAAGCCATGCCGGGCGGAAGAATCATGGGTGAAGGGATACTACTACCTGACGGAACAGTCCTCTGGATTAATGGCTGCAGCACCGGTGCTCAGGGATATGGAGTAGCAGAGAGCCCTATCCACGAACCATGGATTTACCGTCCCCATGGGCCTCGGAGAAGTAGGTGGGCCGTTGGAGGCACTAGCAAAGTACCGCGAATGTATCACTCTGTGGCACTCTTGTTGCTTGACGGCACTGTGCTGGTTGCAGGGTCCAATCCTGTCGAGCAACCTGTTCTAGTTGCGAACCCGACTGATCCAAGATATGCGTTTCCCACCGAGTTTCGGGTCGAAATCTATACGCCTCACTACCTTATGAATGGCAAAGCAAACAAGAGGCCGCGGAATGTCTTGATTTCAACAAACTATCTTGAGGCTGATGGCAGTCGATTCCGTATTAGCTTCCATAGCACTCAACGTGCCCGAAAAGTGAAAGTTGTGCTTTACCACGGAGGGTTCGTTACTCACAGCGTTCACATGGGACATAGGATGATCATACTAGACCATCAAGGATGGAAGCCTCGGAGAAGGAGGCAAAAGCTCTCGGTTACGATGCCACCGAACAATAATATTGCGCCTCCAGGGCCTTATGTGATATACGTAGTGGTCGATGGCATACCAAGCGAAGGACAGTTTGTTATGGTGGAATGAATGAATTCGCAATCAAGTTGAGGAGGACGAGGCCACAGTTTCGGCAGGACGAGGACAACCATGTGTCGCTATAAATTAGACTTGATCCGTGTAACTATGTCGATGATGAACCAACATCGGATTAGCTAACTATATATAATCAAGGAGGCTTTAGTCAACCTTGCGATTCACTGGACATCCCACGCTCTCGAAACAAGTAGAAGTAGTCAGGGCATCCTTGAGCTTACTAGTTAACCGCCTGTGCCATTGCCCCTTGCCATAGAATTTGTCGAATGTTAGTTATAGACAGGTGACTGCCATAACTCCTTCCTCCGTAAATATCAACCGTTCCAGCTCTCTCCAAGTTCTCCGCGTTCATATCAAATTATCACCGCAAACGACAGTTCTAATAATAGCTTTGGCGGAGACAAAGTTTAGCCGTTGATCGGTCCGTTGCGATGCCAAGTTCGGGCGACAGCACACGATCCGCGTTTTGTCAACCTCACAATAATGCCTGACAAGAGGCATTCATACCAAGTACGGAGGCGCTGTTATGGCGAGATTGGGCGCCTTGTCCGTGTCTCAGCACTGTATGATTGCCTCAGCCGGCATGTGTTGAACTGGGCAAGACAGGAGAATGCGTCCGGGCGGTCCAACGGTGTTTCGGGTTCTCTGCCCGTTACCTTTCTTGAGGTATTGACGGTGGACTATCCGTTTCTTTTCCTTTTTAAATGTGCTGATATCCGAATCGGCCCGATGGAATATGGATATGCGCAATCTGAACTGTTTTTGAAGGGCTTTGTCCAAGCTGCAGCTCGCCTGCTTGCTTGCGCTGTTCTCAAAAGGGCAGAGGGTCTCGTTTTTGGCTCTCGCACGGCCTATTGCGGCTCATGTCTCCATGGCGACAGTTGCAATGTCCTGCATCCTAGACGGGAAGATCAAGATGCTTTGTCTCGTGAAGCCTGCTCGCTTAGTCGTTAGCTCTGGGAATCACAAGATCTGCCGGCTTTTCTCTCTCACCTGTTGAAAACTGGATCTCTTCTCTTTCATCACCTTCATCTCCATCTCTTCTGCATCCAGAGCAAGCAAGTGGAAAGAAATCCCCAGTTCACAGAGTATCTTTGGCCCCCATTGTCTCTGCATTTCCTAAAGCGGGAATTCTCACGTCTTCCCAGGACAAAAAGTCACGGGATGCCCAACACCACTGAGAATATCTGGACTTTTGCACTTGTTTTCTTCATCATCATCGGTCTTCTCTTCTCCATCCTCTTTACTGTTCTCTTCTGCTCCCTCCGTCGCTCCTCGGATCCAGAAGAGCCAGCCAGCGCCGATATTCCTCCTGAGGCCGCTGCTGAACCTGAGGAAGCATAGTGATTTGACAGAAAGTCAGCCGCTGAGTTTTAGAGGTATGTCGTGTCCCCCTCACTGCAGAATTTCTCCCACTGTTTACACCACTCGAGTTTTCTCTTTTTCGACGAAGTGATTGAGAGGCAGCCCAAACTGGCGTTGTATCTCTTTTTCTCTTTTCTGTTTGATCTTCTTGCTGTTCCTAAAGAAGCTCCTCTGTTGTCTCTGGATCTGTTGGTAATCAGCTGCTCTTCTCTATCATCTCCTGCACAGTTCCCATTCTCGTCTCAACATTCACTATCGTCTGTATTATCAAACAAGCCTTGAAGTTGTGTTCCCTTTCCAAGGGGATTGCTGATCATTATTTTCAAAGCTCAGTTTCTGTTGCTAACTGTGGTCACAATTATTTAGCTGTTCACCTTTCGTCGTATCAGGTTCTCGTCCCTACTTTCAATGTGAGTTTTTCTCTTTCAACTTTTCTGTTTCCAACTCTGTTTCCCTCTTGTCCTTTTGTGTTTACATTTTATGTTTCTTTCAACCCTGGTGGCTGTCCGACGCGTCGTCAATTTCAATCGAACGTCTCCCACCCCTAGCACCCTGTTCAAGTCCTTTTTACGCGTCGGGTAAAGTTTTGTTGCCAGGTATTAACGTGAAGTTTATAGCAAGATGGCGAGCCTTGACATTGACTCCGCCGCCACGGCGATCAAAGAAGTATCTGAGGCTTTTAAGCTCAACGGAAATATGAATGCTGAAGCTGCCGCTTTGGCTCGCGAAAAGGGCTGGGGTGCACCTCAGTCTTATAATTATGATGCTTACAATACTAAACCCCAAGCTGGCGTGGGCCCGAATGGTGATTATGATGTTTCTGTTTGGGCCTCCAATGGTGCCAAATACGAATGGAAGGATGAGTATGGTGACGTTGGCCCCCGAAATGAAGAGCTTGAGCAAATGCTCTTCCGCGACGAATACATTAATCGTGCTGGAGAATTGTTTCGAACGTAAGTTTTATTGGTTTCTAGATTCTGGTCTCTTCGCTAAAAGCCTTATCATTTAGCCTGCGCGAAATCAAAGTGACTGCTGAGACTACTCACCAACCAGAACCCATCAAGAGTGTAAGTCCCTTAACCATGCTGAATTGCCAGACAGTAAAAACTAATTACGTCCAGTTCGATGACGCCGGCCTTCACCCAGTCGTGCTTGAAAACGTGAAGCATTGCGGCTACGAAGTTCCCACTCCTGTCCAAGCTTATGCTATCCCAGCTGTTTTGACTGGCTATGATTTAATTGCCGTTGCCCAAACTGGTAAATCTGTCTTCATTCAATGACCTTTACTGAAAACATTCATCCACTGACTAGAGATCTCCTTTAGGCTCCGGTAAAACAGCTGCATTCTTGATTCCGGTTATTTCCAAGTTGATGGGAAAGGCAAAAAAGCTCGCAGCTCCGCGTCCGGACCTCACTAATGGTTTTAATGAGAGTGTTGATGCCGTTCGTGCCGAGCCATTAGTACTCATTGTTGCTCCGACACGCGAGTTGGCCACTCAGATTTTTGACGAGGCTCGTCGTCTCTGCTACCGCTCTATGCTTCGTCCTTGCGTTATTTACGGCGGTGCACCTACTAGAGAGCAACGTATCGATTTGCATAAAGGATGCGATATCCTCATTGGAACTCCCGGAAGAATCTTGGATTTTATGGCCAAACCCCATTTGTTGTCGCTTAACAGAGTCAAGTACACCATCATTGACGAGGCCGATGAGATGTTGCAGTCTGACTGGGAACGTGAATTTACCCAAATCATGTCCGGTGGAGGTGAGTGACCCCAACCCGGGTGTTAAAATGGAACGGAATGTTGACCATAGATGTTAGATGTTAACGAGGACGCCGATCATCGTTATATGATGTTTTCTGCTACCTTCAACAAGGCATGCCGTCAGCTCGCTCGTCGTTTTCTTTCTACCGACCATGTCCGTATTCGCGTTGGTCGCGCCGGAAGTTCTCACTTGAATGTGACGCAGCAAGTACGTTTCATGTCTCCTTTGTCTTTTTCAACTACTTGCTAATAATTACAAGGTTATTTTCACCGAGGACGACAAGAAAAGAAAGGCTCTTTACGATTTGATTCTCTCTATGCCGCCGTCCCGGACTTTGATTTTTGTCAACAGCAAGCCGCAGGCTGATTTAATCGATGATTTCCTTTTCAACAACGGTTTGCCAAGTACTTCTATCCATTCTGATCGCACTCAGCGCGAACGTGAGGACGCAATGTAAGTTTCCCCTGCTCATGACTCTCCAGAACCAATATAGCTGATTGTCAAATAATAGCCGTGCCTTCCGTACCGGTGTCTGCCCAATCATGGTTACTACGGGTGTCTCCGCACGCGGTCTCGATATCAGGCATGTGATGCACGTCATCAATTTCGATTTACCAAGCGTGGACCATGGTGGTATCGATGAATACATCCATCGCATTGGTATGCCCAGTTTTCAGTATCTAAAGGAATTATGTACGTCTTCTAATGGTTATTTAGGGCGAACCGCACGTATTGGAAACCAAGGTCTCGCAACTTCTTTCTACAACGATGATCGGAACTCCGCTATCGCGCCTGATCTGGTCAAAGTTCTCCTTGAATGCAAGCAGGCCGTTCCGGATTTCCTTGAGCCGTACGCTCCGGGCAACGGAGAACTCGAATGGAACGACGATACCGATGGAGAAGGAGACGATGAGGAAGTTCCTGGCGATGCAGCTTGGGGTGCTGATGCTGGTGGTACCGCGGGATGGGGTGAAAACGCTGCACCAGCTGCCGAACCTGAACCTGAGGCCGCTGGCTGGAATGCGGGTGACTCCGGTGCCGCCTGGTAAACTTACTGACCACTGTCCGCCTTAAGTTGTCCCTGACGATGCAGTCGTTTCCGTTTCCGTTACCAATTCGACCTACGAACAGCAATGCCTGCAGAAGAGGAAGAGTCGAGAGAGCACAAATCTGGTGAGTTGTCTAGTTGAGGGTCTTTCCAACTGTAGATTCTCGACGCCGACTTGGTGGATGAGTTTGCCTGTTCTCTTCTATCTCTCCGTTCTGTTCTCCTAAAGGCACTGACTGATACTGGGAATCTGCTGCGTTACAATGAAACTTGGCAGGACTTGGGGGATTTTCTTCATTTTAAAAAAACCGAGTCTAGTGAAATGGATCGTAGATAGTCTAGCTAGTCCGAAATTGAATGCTCCTTCACTAGCACCGACGTTTTGACAGCCTCCAGCTTCCTCCTTGCCCAGTCCTCACGCGTCTCAAACACCTGATTAAACATTCCCGGCAGCACCCGGAAGGAATTGGCGTGAGAGTCATCAAAGCGGATTTCCGTAGGATCTAGTCCTTTGTGACCAACGAAGGAGAGTGCCTCCTCTAAGAGCCCTGTTCCGACCCCCTTCAGGCGATATCGACGTTTGACAGTCCAGGCTCTCACGAGGACCGGCCGCTTTTGTGCGTTTTCAGATTTTGAAGAGTGGGCTGGTAAATGCGTGTATCGTAGGAGGATTGTTCCGATGATTTCATCCCCGTATTTGGCAACAAGAAAGCCATCTTCTGAAGGGGCTTTGGACTCGGACTGGAGCCATTTCCATGTCCCAACGCGTGCTGCCTCTTCGAGATATTCGCTCGTCATCCATTGCACGAGAACCAAGAGGATCATGATGCATCCTGCTCCAGTGGTGCCCACGAAGGCGAGGTCGCCTAGTGATTTTCCATTGTACTGGTATTTTCCGGCGAGGGATATCAGAAGAACTAATGACGCGACGGAGAGTGGATGTGAGATCAATGACTTTGCAGCGGTTTGACGTTGCTGAGCTACACTGTCCGCGATGAGGCGAAGGGCAGATATCTTGTCGTCCTCTGATACTGCAGGATAAGTGATGAGCTGCGGGAGGTCAGGCTGAGAGGCAGATTGAGACATGCTTGCCGGGCAGGAAGAGTCGACAAGCGAGAAGTGCTTCTGCGTATAGCGGATAGATCGAGTTCATGTTATCGCCGTTGAAGCCATCACGTGCATCCGGACTTGCCATCGCGGAAGGCGCGACGGGCAAGTGGCCAACGTGCTCTCTTTCCTGTTTCGTGCGAAGAGACTGCCGGTCAAGCCTTGCCAATCACGGAAGGCACTTGGCGCCAAGCCGAGCTCCCAGCCAGTCACGGCGCCCACGTGTGTCGCTCCTGCCCGTTGAATGGGGGCTTGGCGTCCATCCCGTCGGCACCAAGCTTCAACACAAGCAAGTTCCAAGACAGGAAGTCGCGAGAGAACGTGCTTGGCTCAAGTCTTGGGATAGGAAGAGACTCGCGCTGATGGCGACTGGAAAATGCCGCTGCGAGGTCTGCCTGGGCTGCCTCGTGCGGCCTGAGAGCGGGAAAAACCTGCATGGAAACGAGGCAGAGGGGGGGACGGGAATCGCCATCTGTTGGACACAGGCCTGCACTGGAAACGGCCTGGTTGTCCGAAAAGAGTCCACCACAGGCTGACTTTTCTGGGGGCTTCGGGTATTCCAGGACCAGGTCGCTTAGCGCTCGTTGCTGCTCTTTATAAAGGCCCTGGTCCACATCCTACTCTGTCTGTCTCTCTTTCGTTCAGCAGACTTTTTCTTTTCGCGTTGACAAGACTGCTCGCTTCGAGGAATCTACGCCATAATGGCCACGCTCACTTCTGGCGGCAATTCTGCGTTTAAAAACTTCCACAACCAGTTCGCCCACGTCCAAGATCCAAATGAACGTCGCCGTCTGGCCCTTGCAGAAATCGACAAAGCCCCATTTGGGTGGTATCATATTCGAGCCGTTGTTGTGGCAGGTATCGGCTTCTTCACAGATGCCTATGACATCTTCGCTATCAATCTGGCGAGTGCCATGTTGGGTATTGTCTTCTGGCTCGACGCCAAGGAGAAGCCAGGAAAAATCCCATCAAGTGCCGATACTGCAATCAAGGTTGCAACTTCTGGTGGAACCGTGATCGGCCAGGTTGGCTTTGGATGGCTCGCCGATGTTGTTGGGAGAAAAAAAATGTATGGGCTTGAGTTGATGATCATTATCTTTGCGACTCTGGCCCAGGCATTATCTTCAGACTCGCCTGGCGTGTCCATTGTTGGTCTTTTGATCTTCTGGCGCGTTATCATGGGAATTGGGATCGGCGGCGACTATCCTTTATCTTCCATTATCACTTCTGAGTAAGTCATGCCTTGAACCTCAAGTGCTCTCAGCTCCATTTCTGACCATTGGCTTATCAAAGGTTTGCAACCACCAAATGGCGAGGTGCAATGATGGGTGCAGTCTTCGCCATGCAAGGAATCGGGCAGTTTGCTGCAGCCTTGGTTGCCCTGATTCTTGCGGCGGGTTTCAAGGAGTCTCTAAAAACAGCAGCAACGGAAGCCGAATGTTCTGGTGTTTGCCAGGTTGCTGTCGATAAAATGTGGCGCGTGGTCATCGGATTCGGTGCCGTTCCAGGCTGCATAGCCCTTTACTATCGACTGACGATTCCAGAAACGCCACGGTACACATTTGACGTCCAGCGAGACGATATCAAGGCTGCTGAGGACACCAAGGCTTATATGCAAGGTCAGCCTGGGGGCCACCCAGATGAAATCCAGCGCATAGCCACATTGCAACAGGACAACACGGAACTCGAGGTCCCAAAAGCTAGTTGGTCCGACTGCTGGGCACATTATAAACAATGGAAACATGGAAAGGTCCTCTTGGGTACCGCGGCCTCTTGGTTTTTCCTCGATGTTGGTAAGTATTTCGGCCAACCATGCCGTTTTGATGGCACTTGGCTGACTTGTCCCCATCGTTTAGCGTTTTACGGACTCGGTTTGAACAACTCCATCGTTCTCTCTGCAATTGGCTATACTGGCGGCGATAACGTGTACGAAATCCTCTTCAATAGCGCGGTGGGCAATCTAATCTTGGTATGCGCCGGAGCCATCCCTGGATACTGGGTTACCGTCGCCACCGTGGACACTATCGGCCGTAAGCCGATTCAGATTATGGGGTTCACGATGCTCACAATCCTTTTCATCATTATCGGCTTCGCATATGATAAACTTCTCCAGTCTCACAACGGCCTCCTAGCGCTATACGTTCTCGCTCAGTTTTTCTTCAATTTCGGCCCCAATGCCACGACCTTCATCGTTCCTGGCGAATGCTTTCCTACCAGATATAGATCCACATCCCACGGCCTCAGTGCAGCTTCAGGGAAAGTGGGTGCCATCATTGCACAGTGCGTGTTCGGCCCTCTTGTCTCGAAGGGTGCAAAGCCAGGCTCATCACAGAAGCCTTGGCTCAAACATGTCATGCAAATCTTTGCTCTGTTCATGCTGTGCGGATTATTTACCTCCTTCCTCATTCCTGAAACTAAAAGAAAGACCTTGGAGGAGCTGGCTGGTGAAGTTCCCGGCACGCCTAATTATGACCCTGTCATGGCAGGTCACACAGTAAAAGGCAAGGCAGGCGGAAAGGAGACGTCAGGGACAGGGTCTCCCGAAATACAACCAAATGATGTGCATACAACGATTGTTTGATACCCCTATTACTTCCTGGGCGAAACAAAACTCCTGTTATTGTTTTCTTACCATACCTCGTCTGATATGCTTGATATTCCCCTTGAGTTGCGCCAATTTGTTAGTATCTTCAACTGCCTGCTGGAATCTTGAGTTGATTTATACCCTCATAGAGTTTCCTTTTGAAATACATACCGATTTCACATACAACGATAGTTTAGCCGTGTTCTCAAACCCGCTCATACCCGGTCCATGCAAAACATCTCAGCAGTAAACATGAAAGGCTGTTTCCTAGAAGGTTTCCCTTCTCAAATCCACTTAATTACTTGATCAGACAACTTTGATATCAGTTGGTGAGAGGTGATGGGATGACTTGACGTTGAAGGCCACGGCACCCCATAGCAGCCAACTGCGCAGTGTTGGTCAGCATAGACTAACTAACCCCAATATAGTTAGGTCCAGTATAAACTTCAAGCGGGCCGGGCGTCATCTTCTTACCGAAACTTAAAACCTCGTTTACGATTTGTGCCGAATGGACGAGACAACCCAAAGCTTTTCTACGAGCAAATACGGAGTAGGGGTTTTCAACAAAGTATGTGGCATTTATAGATCAGTTTGGGTATTGAGCCACGATCCCAAAGCCAAATCGCTGGCAATTAGCAATTCCGCGAAATCGTGTTCCAATGCTCACCTAGTCGTACAAGTCTACTGGAGCAGTATGATCCCGCTTCAGACAGTTAGGGGCCGTGGCCTTGATCGCACTCTCTATCCGCGACAGCGTCATATCATAGCCTTTGATGTCGCACCATGCCTTGACCATATTCACGGCATTCTTTATCTCTCGCCCATTCAAGTGCCACATGGCTAGCTCCGATAAATGTTCTTCATCAAGATCTTTCATCGCGCTCCGGATCCCTTCATCTCCAGGTCGAGGTGCCATGGGCGGCAATCGTTGCAGAAACTTCCGCCACACCGCTAGCCTCGCAGTTGGAGAGAGCGGGTTGAATACGAGATGGAGTTGAATTCGTGATCGAAACGCGCTGTCTATAGTATCGAATAGATTGGTCGTGAGGAAGATGATCCCGCGGTAGTACTCAAGCTCCCGCAGAAATATAGACACGAGCTCATTGCGAACAATGTCGTTCGGATTGCGCTGGGCCATGAAGACATCAGCCTCGTCGAGTAAAACAACCGCGCCCCATCCCGTCGCCATTTCGAATGCCTTCTTAAGATTGGTACCGAGTTCATTAGCCGCAATGCCGAGATCTTCGGCTTGAAGGTAGAACAGCGGTCGACGGGTCCTATCGGCAACTGGCTCGGTGTCAGTGAGGCGTAGTTACAAATGATGGAGTTGCAGGAAAGCATCCTTACCTGCTTCAGCTGTCAATGTTTTGCCGGTGCCAGGGGGCCCACTGAGGAGGATAGTGAGTCCCTCGCCTATTGAAGAGCGGTCAGTCAAAGATCTTGGGTGCAGATAACGCTCAACCGACCTTTCCCGGTAATAACGTCAGCACAAGCTGATCTGTCGCGCTCGTGATTTTCAACAAAGGATAGAACCAGGTCCTTTTGTTGTTCGTCGTACACCAAATGACTAAAGGCTTCATCGTTCCATTGCATTGGTTTGATGTCTTCAACAAAAAAGTTCACTTTGGCTCGTTAATCACCCGAAGAATTTCAATAGCATTTCGTGTCTCACTTACGCCACTCTTTGTTCTTCAAGGCAAACCCTTTGACGAATGGCGACATGAAAAGGAGATTTTCGCTGGTTTCCAACACTCTCTTCTTATTTGCCTCCTGAGCCGCTTGTGGTAGGTGGTTAGGCTGGGAGGACGGCGAGCTTTTCTCGGGCACGTCGACATCGCCTAACACTTTATTTTTCTGCACTTCTGGATCCTGTGATTCTCGATTTCCTTTGGCCAAACAAAACTTGTTATATCCTATGGTGTCAACGAGAATCCTGCCGTCAACCTGGAGAAAGATTAGACGACATTTTGTAATTTCATCAGGGGTGGAACGCAATGGCATACATTGTGCTTTTCCTTCATTTGGTACAGCGCAATCCCCGTATATGTGCAGTAAGTCAGGCCCTGAAAATCGAGAGCCTTTCGGGCTCTTGCCATCATGGCGGATTTGATCCTTTCTGGGTTCTCGTGGAACTGTAACGGATAACATGGCATATCCGTGATGCGAGTGTTCCCTACAAACTGAGGGATCACTAGAGTCTTCTCTTCCCATATGTACTGTTCACCGTTAAACTCCATAAGCTTGCATGTGACCACCAGACATAATCTCGTTGCGACCATTTGATAATCCGCACTGACAACTTTTCCAAGAAATTCGCAGTTAGACTCCCAGCTGTACACAATGCAATCCTTGGGAAAGTAAGTCCAGGCAAGCCTAAATGCCACGAGGCCATTGGCTTGCAGGCGTTTCACATGCGCTTTAGTATCGCCAAACATATGGCCCATGACCCTTAACAGAAGTTCGAGATGGGTCTTCAGAGTGGTTGCATCTTTAGTGACATTGGACAGGTCAGCAATCTCGTCCGAGCGAAAGTACAAGGCTCTAAAAGGTTCTTTGAAAGTCGCCGTCTCCGTCGGTTCGAGATATACGTCTTCCTTCTCTAGGATGCACTTGAGGGCAGAGATAAGAACGGTACTTTGAATGTCAACCATGTGGAATTTCAAAACGGAATGACCGTGTATCACGGGCTTTTCTTTGTCTTTGATCTTGTACACTTTGATGGCCACTCGATCTTGGGCTTTAGCGGCACTTTTACTAAGTTGCCTTGGTGGGTAGTCTACCCAATTATAGTAGTTGTCAACGCTCCCTTTTCCTTCGTAGAGAGTCTTTATTACCGCATCCGTGCCATGGTCAAGATCCTCGGATGGCGATCCAGCAGCAGGGTGCTTGAAGTCTTCTTTATTACCGATGACCTTGCATCTCCATTTCCATATGAGGTCCGCGAGGTCACGCATGGCTCCAGGGTAGTTTGATCGGGAACAGCCGCTAGCAGTTCGATAATCACCTATTCAACCATACCGGCCAGTAAGCCAAACTTGGAGCAGAAACGGGAATGCTTCACAAGGAAGGCTGCGCCTGGAGTACATACCGACAAGCACGAAGATGACAGCCCCGACTGATAAGCGAATGTCCCAGTAAGATAAAAAGGAGTAGATAATCCGAGCAGTTGTTGCAGGGAGGACCGCTTAAATACGAAAAGGCATCGAGCCCAATGATCCATGTGCCGCTGGCCTGAAGCAAAGTGATGCCAGCCACGCCAATGCAAAGCCACGACCATCAGGCTGCCGGATTCCACGGTTGGGTCGACGCATCATGGATCACAAATCTGCTGCTTCTGCTGGCCTTGGTTTCAAGAAGCAATTGGTCCTGTTGGTCCAAGGTTGCCTCAAGGCTCGCGCCCAAGAGCTGAGCAGCAAGGCTGTGGTGATTGTGGGGAGCTGCGAAGCGAAGGCTGGAGCTCTGGGGAAGCCCGCTAGCTAACTAATGAACAAGGAAAAGATCTCGCCCCCTGGGCGCCGATGGGAGATCAGCTTGCCCCGGGTCTCGCTTGAGCCTGATAATACCTGGTGAATCGGTGAATTCGGACGAGTAAATTGTCTGATTTACTCTTACTTTCACTCCGCCACAGCTTCTCAGGCTGTCGCAATTTCAGCCAGCAAATCCGCCAGCCTTCAAGACATATCTTCAGAGATCCCCATCTTGATCAATATCGACAACTCTCTGTTAATGAACTCCGAGTGGATTACGGGTCTCTCAACTTATCAAACCCCATTGTTGCTGAGGTTATGTTCTCACAGAACGCTCATCCGGATGCTCGAGGATACAATCCTCTCCGTGTTTCTCAAGGTAATAGCAGCCACGGGGATTGCTATTACCTGGAGAATCCAGTTGTCTGGAGCACACTTTCTGTTGTCTGCGGTTTCCAGCAGAGATGCCACAGATGGCTCCTCTTGCAGTTTTTGCATCTCTCTGACGCCTTTTTCCCTCTCTCATCTCCAACAAGACATACGAGACCATCTTCCTCCCACTAGGCACTACTTGGCGCATCTCTACCAGGCATAATATCCACGGTATCAATACTTCTTCCTTTCAGAATGGCACCGGGGCGCCTGCTGACCATTTCTCGTTTTATTCCGTTATGCCTTGCTTTCACGGGTATTCTCTGTCTGGCGGCGCCAACCCGATCGGAGGTGGAGGCCCTTGTCATTGATACTTTTGATACTCCCGGGTCAAATAACGTCGGAGGATGGGCTGGCACAGACGAAGGCATGATATCCCAATACGGGCCCGGTTACCTATCTCTTAGTCCAACCGACCCGGATATGAACTTTCATACCAAGGTGGCACCCGAGTGTCTGGATATGACGGCGTACATGGATATGTATTTGCACATCGGTTTCTCGGGAACAGATAAATTCACAATCTCATTGACTCAGCACAATGAGGATTGCGATGAGATGAGATCACCCTATCCTGAAACCTGGGACTCTGTCGAAGCAGCACGCTACGCCCATGGCGAGGATATCTACATTCCGCTTAGCCATTTCAATATTGATTTCTCAAGGGTCAATTCTGTTGCATTCAACGGCTTCTATACCAACGAATCGATCACGTTGTATAAAATCGAAATTACGCCAGATGTCCCGAAGGACATAGATATCCCAAAAAAACGTCCTAGCGGTACCTTGGCTCTCAAATGTAAACGACCAAACTCCTTCGCTTTTGGCATCGATGACGGCAACCCAGTATTCGCGCGGGAAGTGATGCAAATCTTAAAAGAGGAGGATATAAAGGTTACCTTTTTTACTGTCGGGAGTGGGTTGCTAGATCGAACAACCAACTTCACGGCAATGTACCATGACATGTTATACCATGGTCACCAGGTCGCCTTACACTCGTTCTCTCATCCGAGGTCAGTGTTTCCCGTGAGATTATAATTGACTAACCTAACGAGTTTGTAGGATGGAAGGGCTCGCTAATATCGAAGATATTGATTTCGAGATAGTCGGAAATATCAAGGCAATGAAAAGGCAGTTGGGAATTGAGAGTATGGCTCTTTACCCATTACGACTGTGCCATGGTTTTACCCATCACCATACTAATTGAAAATTTCCAGGCCGATATTTCAGACCACCATTTGGCGTCGTCGGCGCAAGGACCAGAGAGCGACTTGCCGAGTTCGTTAAAGATCCGTATATTATCAACTGGAGTGTTGACATTGAGGACTGGCTCTGGGCACATTCGCCAACCCCCGAGAAGCAGTACGAAGCTTTCAAGCGGGATCTCGAGAAGGGAGGAGATCTTGCTGTCATGCATTTCCTGCATCGTTCGACAGTAGACTATTTCAGGGATGTTTTCCAACTTGTGAAAGCAAGCGGCAAACGAATTATGAGAGTGGATCAGTGCATGGAGGACCCGAACGCCCCTCCCTTGGACGATGAATGAAGAATCAAGTAGTCATATTCTGACCAGCAGCGTGTTTCGACGCCCCGACCAAAGTGATATTCGAGCGTGAATCGTTGATTTCCTTTACTTCAGCAGACCCGCATGTCTTATTCAACATTAGCAAGAACAAATAGTGTAACCCAATTAAAAGGCTCCAATGTTCAAAATGAAACTCACATGGAACTGAAAAGTTGGGACTAAAGCCATCAAGGTAGTATATTCATTCCAAATCACT
Organism: Uncinocarpus reesii 1704; assembly: GCF_000003515.1. Taxonomy (NCBI): domain Eukaryota; kingdom Fungi; phylum Ascomycota; class Eurotiomycetes; order Onygenales; family Onygenaceae; genus Uncinocarpus; species Uncinocarpus reesii. The sequence continues at coordinate 704,000 of NW_003052500.1, read as the reverse complement.
CAAGTAAAAGTCTAAATACTGTGGTTGATGCGGCAAGTCCTTTCACGAAAGCGAAGGACGAAAATATACAATGAGTCCAAAAATGCGACATACCTCCGGGCTACGCTCCCCCCGCAAGTGTTTGCCGGCCATCATATGTCCCACTTGCTAGAAGCCCATGCACAGAAAGTCACGCTTTGTCAGCATGCGCAGACTTTGCTTTTTCAATCATAGCCGTGTGCATCTTCTTCAGCTCCGGAATAATCACACTCTCAATCTCAACCTCTTTCCGAGAATGCTCTTCGGCTCGCGCAGCTGCCGCCGCCGCCGCCGCCGATGCCGATAACCCAGCTTCCAGTCCCGCACACATCCCCGGCAATGCACCGCTCACGCTGCCCCTAGGTCTCGGGATACGAATCCAGCGCTCCTGCATACCTCCGTCCGGTTTCCGGCTCACGAAGACAACCTCCCATTTTCGATTGGTGAGTAAATTACCAATGACAAGGTGGTGTGAGTAGCGTTGGATAGCTTGTTCGGATTTTAGTATCAGGAGGTTTGGATCGGTTTCAAGTTTGAAGCTGACGATCATGGAGCCTGCGGGTGCCCAGCCGTTGACCAGGCGGTGGAGAAATTTGGGAACGGGGTCAAGGTCGACGATGAGTTTCTTTTGCTGCTTTTGGGGCCCATTGGGATCGTTGAAGCCCGTGTATATGCTATCTGGAGATATTGCGGTGTGGGCAGCGGTGACTGATTGCTGCTCAGGAGCTGGAATCTCGTTCGACTGGATTTTGTGCTCTGCCATTCGATCGCGGGGAATAAAGAAATCGGACACAGCCGCTGCGAGGTAGAAAAGAGCGTTGGCGCCGAGAGGCTTCATGAGGTTTGCTAATGTGCGGAGTTCATATAGGTAGTCGGTTACGGTCGTAAAGGGTAATAGTAGCAAGAGGTGGTTCTCCTTGGCGTAACGGTATTGTCGAAGCACCTTGCGCATCTCATCCTGATATTCAGGACGAACCACAATGGGGCCATGCTCACTGTTTTGTCCACCAATCGTCGAGGAGAGCGACGAAGATGCCGGCTGGGAGGGAGCCTCGTCCATGAAGTCAAGGAAGCAATTCGTTGAGTGGCTGTAATGTCGAGAATAAGGGAGCAAGCTGAATTGCCGGTGAAGGAAGATCACTGCGTAGCCCTCTTGGAGGAAATACTCCGCCGATGTAGCGCCACGAGTACCCGCTGAAAAATTGTCTATGAACCTAACCGTTTGCGTCTCAAGCGGTACCGTAGTACCACCGGATGTAACCAGTACGACTCGTCGATTAGCCTCCACATGCCTGTCTATGAACGTTCGCGCAACGGAGGTGTGAGTTTGGAGAAAGACAGGCTGTGGGTTCGTCTTGAAGTAGTGAGACTCCATTTCATCGGGGCTCAAATTGTCTGCCGGAGCGGTTTTGGCAGCCATTGTGAGACGAGAGTTAGAATGAAAACTGGTAAGTATCTGGTTTCTGTTGTCAATTCGAACGAGAAATGCTTCAAATGATCGACCTGTCAAACCGTGAGGAGAGTCGATGGACGTAGTTTCGGCTGTTCTCCAACACCGACGCAGGCTGCAGTAGACTGAAGTAGACTGAAAGGGCCTGAATATGGTTGAGATTCGCTCGCCTTGTATGTCTGCGGAGAATCGATCGGATACCGAAACACGAGGCTGCCGACTAGCAGTACCAGATGCTACTTTGTATATTCTATCATTGGCGGGGCAGGCAAAAGATCGCTAAAACGAGAAGCGATGAAAGAAGACTGAGCGAGTGTCGAATCGAGAACACTCCGAGTGAGAGGCAGAAAGGGTAACAGAGGCAGAGATTCAGCCTGAGCGAGTTGATATCCGGCTCCCTTCGTCTGGTCGCGATGAACGGATGGAAGTGCTCGAGAAGAGCTCGCCTTTGCCTCGGAAGTCACTCGCTGCTTGGTTACGTCATGGCTGATTCAGCAGCGCCAAGACATCTTTGCCTACGGAGGACCAGAGAGCCCCGGTGCCGTCACAGATATCTACTTCGGAGGGCTTGACTGAGGGTGCTCATCCTACTGGCAACGCCACCATTCTGCATATTGCTCAGCAGAGCTTCTTCCAGGGCTGATTGGGTCACGCTGGCGTCTACATATCAGAGTGTCAGCAGGGACTCCTACACGGAAGTGCACCTTAATCGACTCTCATATACGGCATCTACGTACCATCCAAGTCGCTGAAGCTACTGCCCATACTTGGTGTTCCGTCGCTGCGTTTAGCCTGATTGTGCGGGCTCAATCGCAATTCAGCTGCTCGTCGCGGACTAAGAGCGCCCAGGTGGTGCCGCCTCTGTTGTCCATCGGAAGCAGATGAAGCGGATCCCATTCCCGAACTAGTAGTACTAATCGATGTTGTTGTAACCTCCTTTTGCAGCGCCACACGTCTTGAGTGACCTCCTCCAAGCTCTTCGCGTAGGGTTGCACCCGGATCGTGTTCTGTAGTATGGGTTGCCCGCTGGCTCGCTTGGTCAACTGGAAGGAACGCCGGCGACTCTTCGTCCTCCTCGTCTTCGTCGAGTTCAGTATTGCGGGGTCTAAGCATGGAGAATTTGCCGAATCTTTTGAATGGTAGGTTGGGCCCATCTGAATCGGAGTCTGACTCGGACGTCGATGGTGACAGTGGCCCAGGGCTTTCTTCATTTAGTGGAGGTGATGCTAATGGTGATCCGAGTGTTCGCGGCTCATAATCCGCAGCAACGCGTGCCTTGTCAATTGATTCCCTTCTAGGTGACGTCAAAGCTTTCCTGACTTCAGCAGCTTGGCTTGGGTCAACGGTCGATGAAGGTGCACGGGAGTGCGGCGCTGATTCCGGTTAGTTATCAGACAGGGAATACTCATTCGCATCCTACCAACCTTGGGTTCTTATCGGTGTCGGGGAATTCATTGTATCGAGCCGCGAGCTGGGGCTTTCACGTTGCTCGTTGGATGACCTCGGCGGAACTGGGGATCCTGAAGATGATCAGCCTGACATGCTTCAAATCAATAAAGCAAACTGTACCCCCGCTGCGCCCTCGAGTTAATGCATGTCCCCCGAGAGCATGGCTTGCCGAGCCAGAGACCGGTGTTGCAGCCGAAGAATCAGGCTGCCCGGCTCTCAACATCTCCGCACGAACTTGCGCCAGGCGATGGCCGTACAGCCATGCTGCCTGCTGAAGGAGAAATGGCAATGTAACATCGAGTTGAGTAGCACTTTTTTTAGATTAGCAGGAAACATTTGGAAAGCCGGATGGTTGGCCATTACAGTGCATTCCCTACAAATCAGCCCGGGTTAGTTCAAGCCCTCAGCGAGTGGGGAGTCCCGTTCTCAGGAACTCACAGTTTACGGGTTTAGATGGCTGCAAAAGCACTTCCCATAACACACGATCCTTTGCCGCAGTCCAGTCAGGCTGGGAGTGTTAGCATGATTTCGCCATGCATCTCTAGGGGGGCTTACTGGAGGAGGATCAACAAAATCACCTCGTGGAAAGGGAAGTCGAACGATCACAGTGAAGTGAGGATCAGGCGCTGTGGACTGTGCTTGCATGTTTAACTGTCGGTTCAGAAAGTTCGAGGTCGGCCTGCAGAGTGAGACAGTCAATATCGGGATCTTGTCGTCAGTTCCGCTTGTACGGAGTTAGCTCCACTGTTTCCGGCTCGGCTGGAGCATGTGGCTTTAGTCAGCTAACTAACTAATTGAATAGTTGCTATTCTGCAGCACCGGGTCACGTGAAAAGGATTAGCTGTTCAGCCGCTGGCACACACTTTTGATGCCGCCTAACACAAAATATGGCTATGTTTAAGAAATATAGAGCTTTGCTGGACAGGTCTCTGTCACTGTTGATCCGTGCGGAATCTGCGGATGGAGCTGTGAGACTTGGAGTCCTAGCGTAATCAGCCAGCTGCCACGTCGGGCTTAGCGCCACCCTTTTCTCGAAGGCAACGGCGGTGTGTTTGTCAAGCAGAGCCCCAACTTGAGCCAACGAGTCACTAACTATTGACTCGGCACGAGATGGAGCATCATGCCAACGATGATCACAATGCGGACAACGGTCATAAAAGCAGTCAACTTCCCCTTTCCATCCTTCGTCATCAATTCTCATCATATGACAGATATGCCCTCACGCTGACTCTGACGGGAGTTATGCTGGCAGCTATTTATAGCAGCAGCGGCGATGTACGATGCCTCCAGTTGAACGTGTATCTTGAGCGTCGCTAACGTTCCAGTCTCCCACAGGGTCCAGCTCCAAGCCCTCTCTGGTAGATCAAGCACCCGTTCCCTTGCGCCTGTCCCTTTCCGATGCCTCCATGCACATATCGTGATACGACTGCGCGACCGGCATCTTCTTGACGTTATCGTCTGAAAACCGCTCTTGAGCCTAGCCGCTTTACGAGACTTGCCAATACCCGAAGGCGGGCCAAGGGCTTTGACAAGGCAGTCGTCAGATTCTCACAACGGGATCCCACCATTTCACATCCTCGAGACTAGATACTGCGAAACGGTTTTGCTCTTGCCTAGCGGGCAAACAGAGGATGACATTGATAATAAGCTACGCAGCGAAGCAAAGGCGCTTGGCCTGACTGTCTGGAACAGTGACATTTTAGTGACTGGTGCTACGACGAAATCCCCCAGTGGGAGCGATGCAGTTTCGATACGGAGTCAACATGAATCTCCGTCTATAGCTGCACCATCGCCAACCCGGCTGGCATCTACCCCATCCATGTCTTGGTCCTGGAAAGAGCGCATGTCTGGTAGCAGGCACTCTATTGCTTCATTATCGACTTGCCCCACAGCCTATAGCATCAGTGAATCGGAACCAAGTCGATCAATTGCCGATGGCCGTCCCTCAAGACACTCCCTTAACCTGGAAGGCAGGGAGAAGGGGTTTAAATTTGGTATAAAGCACGCCATCTCCCGGATTCCAAGCCTTCGGAGACGCAAAGGTTCTACACTTTCTAGCCCGCTGTCAATTACGCGACCTGAATACAGCCTAATAGTTGACAATGGCGTTGATGGCATGCGACTAGGAAATAGTCTAGATATCAGCTTTGCTGACACCTTAGCAAGTAAAAGTACTCTCGCGCCGATCGACGAAGGGTCGTTGAGAAGGAGTTTGGAATCTCCAGACTTGAAATCCATGCGCGCCGTACACGAAGCCCAGGTGCAAAGCTATCTAGTGTTTCGGAAAGCGGTATTGAAACCTATTCTCCGCAATCATAGTCGCGTTTTTGAAGAAAGAAAACGGGGGCATATAAAGGCTGTAGATGCTTTGGTGGCACAGGTAATGGAATATCTAACCGACTATGCCGGAAGCATACAACAATTAATAACGTCTTGCGCAGAATTCCCAAATGGCTATCCGAATTGAAGAGAACGACCTTGTGACGGAACTGGCTTTGATGGAAGAGTTCAAACGGGAAAAGCAAACCCTGCGAAGCCGCATACGTCACATGGAAGCTTATTTCAACACCCCAAGAGCCAACGACACAGACCCTCTGCAACCTCCACGAGAGTACGGCAAGGAGTATAGAGATCGGCTTCGGCAAAAGCTTCATGAGCTTGCGACCATCGATTCTCTGCACCAGTCCAAGATCAAAGTTCTTCGAGATATTCAAGCAAAGCGATATGAAAAGGCTTTGGAAAAGTGGGAGCAAGCAGTTCATCGGCTACAAGCAAGTAATGAACACGATCTTCGCAACCTCGAGAGTCGCTGTCGGGAGGAGAAGGATGCGGCCATTGTTTGGCTAGAAGCAAAACGAGCACGCTTAAAAGCCAGGTGGACGTTTGAGGAAAGGATTATTCGAAGAAAACTAGAAATTGACACTCGAGAATCTTTTGGACCCCTACCCGAACTATCTTTCGGTGACATTAGAGATGACATTCCACAAAGTCCTGGGGATTCAGGAAATAAAGGCGACGATTAGTGACTGGTTGACATACCAAGCCGGAAACGTCTAACCTCAAACAGGCCCGTTTTCCAGCATTAAAACTTTCGATCACCCCAATATCAGGCGGATATTTTCCTGGCATTGGAATTGTTTTTTTTCGTGGCGGCGAATGTTCTTGATACCCTTGCTCATAACTCTTATCTAAGTAAGCAGAAGTCTTTTCCTTTTTGTTTTCTATTTGCACATATTTGTTAATATTATACCCACCTTTGGCGCATCCCCGTTCTGTGGACATACTTGCAACTCTGGCTCTCGTCACTCATCTTGGGCGTGGGATATACTGTGATATATACTCGCAATATCAAGCGATTTGCTGTCATATACCTCAGCAGCTGTATAATATACGCTTAATGATCCCGTAACGCTCACAAAGCTAGTAAGTCCCTTGGCCTTTATGGCAAGGGCTTGATTTGAGATCCTCGCCAACTTCCCATGTATGGCTGGCAACCTAAGACGGAACATGGGGGTTGAACGATGTTGGAAGTTGTCGAACACGCTGGTTCGGAGGTGGTTTACGCGAAATTTTGAACTGCGGTTGAAAGGTTGGTAGCGGATTCATTGTACCCGAAGATAAGTTCAACCTGCAATAACAGGGGTCGAAAATCCCGCTTGGTCTGTAGTTTGTTGTTCAACCCTCCCCAAAGAAGAATAGAATCAAAGGAATTCAAGGGCTCCCTGGGGAGATTCCTAAGGGTTGTTCGTTGGGGCAATCCAGGTACCAGGCCCAAAACCAAGCTAAAGATGGTCAGACCCTGGCAAAGTTCCGTACATATAAAGCATTGAGGGACGAGGTAAAATTGCTTTTTCTGAACCACAATGAATGGTTGAAGTTCCGAGGGTAGCCAGTCTCTCAAATGACTCAAGAAAGGGCTGAAAATATTCCTAGTCATGAATGAATGATACAAGGCTCGAGGAACAAGGATAGCTGCAGGCACAAAATGGCCCATGCTCGGAAACTTCGTGCATCATAGTCCGCTTTCCACCAACTAAAGCGGTAAGAACTTGACAAATGGAAATTGAGCGAGATATGGGTCACGTCCAGCAGGGTGTTGTAAGTGGTAGGATGGAGACTTGTGAAGGACAGGATACCCCTTTTCACCGTCCAGTTAGCAAGATTCGCAAGCAACAGGCCCAGGGCACCTTTTCGTTCCCTGGGAGGGTTGCGACTGTGTCTCCAGGATCTGGAATCGAAGATGATAAGGAGACAGTAGTTATCAAGAAATACTCCCAGCAGAAAGTCCAAGATTGTGCCTGAACGTATCCCAGGGCTGATGTCATCAATGCAAAAGACTCTGGGCTGGAAGTCTGGAATTTCGCAATGCAAGGGGACCATGTAATTAAGCAATCAACCGAGTGCACACTCTTGTCGACTACATCAACGGGGATATACCCCAGTTGGGGAGCAATGGATCTATGCGAGTATGCGGGAACCGTCGCGCATCCCGTTCACTCCAATTTGGCCATAGCAATGATCAAGTCGGTGCATCAAGATAACACGGGTAGATAGGTCGGCTTCAAATTCATCATGTAAAAGTTCCATTAAAAACTTTTGAATTTGACGAGCAGAATCTCAAGTTAGTGATCCGCTTTCCCGCCATGCGGTCCGGGGACTGTTGTGCCTGATGATAACCATGGGTTCCAGGATTGGTCAAAGTGGAGAGAACCGGGCCGATCAGCAGAAGAATGAATTTCCGGAATCCGTCCTTTAGGATCCATGAACCCTAGCTCGTATATGTATAATATGTCGGCAATATTTCAAAACCGGCAAACTATCAATGCTCCCATCTTTCGAGGGTTTGGCCCTAGGCTGATGCCGGTGCCGATCCCGCAAAGCAAAAAATAGCAGGAAAAAATTGATTCTCCAGAACTGTTCCATTCTGTAAGCGAGGGCGCGGAGTATCAACCGCCAAGAGATAGAACTGTGTGCAAAGACATGACTTGGGGTTCAGAAAGGCAGCACAAATCCAGCTCTGACCACGAGCGGTCTGTTGGAATGTTCAGAAGAATGGGATGGATGCAGACAGGCCCAGAGTGCGATCCCTGAAGACGTAAAAGCAGGTTTGAACGTTGAAATAAGGTGACGCCAATCACTCAATTAGACTCCGAGCTAGCCTCTAAATAGTAAGGCGCAGCAAACCCCAGGAACCCGAGCCTTGGCTGGGATTCTGGGAATGTACGGAGTATGGGATTCGAAAAGATCACTGTTGAGGAGCTGAGTTGATGCTCGGTGCTGAAATTGACATCCAACGATAGGCTACTAGTTATTGTGGGGAGAAAGATAGAGCAACCTGAAGATGCACAACCTGTCGATCATTCCCGGGAAATGAGTGTAATGACGCTGAGATCAGTTGATGATGTTGGAGACGTAGAAAATCGCTCAAGGGGAATGTGGGCATTGTATTCAAGAGAGGAAGGATAAATAGTAGCATCCATTCCCCCTCAAGTTGAATCAACCCTCTATCTCTAAATTCGCAAGCTCCTGGGTTGCCTATACAGTTTCACGAAGTAAGCCCACCGTCACCAAATCCCCCATCAGTATATAGATTGACAAAAAGAGAATTAGAGCTCCGCAATCAGCATAGCATTAATCAAACACTGAATTGGGACGATAAAGTTCGAAACCGGTCAGTATGTGCCGCCCAAGTCATTTCATGATGCCGTCGACTAATTCAAGCAGCAATCGAATCTCAAAATGAAGTTTTCAGGATACTTATGCGTGCTGTTCGGTGCGGTATTTGTTGCTGCCGCTCCCGTAACCCAAGCCGACAACGATACGCCTACCCCGGGTAAAGATCGCGAGTTTTGCAAGGCAAAGTGCAAAAAGGACCACGCGGAGATGGTTGAGTACTGCAAAACACTTGACGCGGGCCAAAAATCGTGCTTCGATTTGGCGAAATTGGCGGGCTCTCCGGAAGGCCAAGAGGAGTGCATTTATTACTGCATGCGCCTTGGCTGAATGTTTGCCACAAGTGGATGGATTTTGACACGATCTTCTTAAAGGCTCAGCTCTTCTTAGCCTAAGCGTAATGACGAAATTGAAATAAGATATGAACCATCATGAATAGACAATACCCTTGTGAAATCGTTCTTCGTCCGGCACGAACCCAGATGATACAACAGGTATTTTCATGCGGAGCGTGTCAGACTAAAGCAGAGAAACGCAACCCCGTATTTCTGGTGGTGGGAACCCAGTCACTCAATCCGCTCAAGCAAGTTTCCGAATAGGCAAGGGTCAAAGAGAAATTCCGGGGGTGGCTACTCCAGTGCGTAGACACTCTATGCACAAGGAACAGGAACACTGAGTTCTGTATAAATTCCCGGTGACGACCATATCTAGTCAAGAGTAGCCGCCTATCACGAATAACTGATTGTTATGCTGAATTACCCGCCGGCGTCCCACTGCGCTAGCTTGAAGGAATGCCGGATATGTCGGCAATAATTGGAATGACTCCTGCCAACGTGTTGTTCAATTCCGCCTCATTTACCAACCGTACGGGCATCGAGTAGGGTTTGAACCACGGTCTCAATCCTACGATCGCCCCTCAAAAATAAATTTTCCGTTTTGGTATCGCGCCCTGAATCGCTAGTAATCACGGCACGTTCCACAAGTCCTTGGTTCGATAGATGGATCCGGCCTACACGTCCATCTCGCCATTCAAAGCGGATGTACCGGGCCTCAAGGGACGTGGCGCATAACGACGATATTCCGTGCTTCAGACTCAAGGTATCGATTTCTTCACCCCTGGTTTGGCCAACACCTAGTTCCTCTTGGAGGTATGCAACTGCATCTTTCCGTAAATGCCATGCTGCAAGCTCTCGTCTTAGTGCCACAACAAAGCGTTTGAGGTCTTGGTTTTCCGGCTTCCCTGCCTTCAAGTCGCCGGAATCCTCAGCACCAGCATCTGGGCCAGCTAGATACTTGGCTTCTAACTGATTTAAACGAATAAACGCAGGTATCGTATGTTTGTGAACTCTTAATAAAGTTCGATCGTTACCCGCACTTTTGAGGAGGACGTAATACGGTTCTGAATATCTGCCATCTCGCGTACAAACGTCGATACGTATACCCAATAGATTTGGCGAGCCGGTGTGTGGCGAGGGGTCTTTGAAAGGGAAGGATGTGGTGGAAAACACAGCTCGGTGATGATTTGACTGTGCATGGTTCTCGGTGTTCAGAGCAACGGGCGCAAAATCCGCGCTGGCACCAGATGTGGCTTGTTGTCGAAGAGCATTTTGAACCGCGTTACTGGAGAGGAGGCTCGCTGATAAGACGCGTCTATGCTTCGTGAGGCTTTGAACTAGAATCGCCAGGTTAGCCTCAGACAACAACCAGAGACGCGTTGCAAGCACAGACTTTCAGAACGTATCTTGGAAATTTCTTCGTCAAGAACAATCGAGGCATCCGCCTCTGAAGCAGACACTTGCTCCATCTCACCACTGTTAGACCCTTTCTTCCGGTCGAACGCAGCATCCGCCGGCGTGGAACGCGATCTGGCGCTAGGGCGGGGAATTCGATCGTCCGTGCATTTTCAGGGGTGATGTCACCTGACTGCTAGTTTCAGCAGCCAACAGAAGCGCGATCTCACGACGGCCGGCCATGAAGGAAACGGGGTGAATTGGGTATCCTTCTTCCCCAAAAGAGAGCCCCGAGGCAGCAAGATTCGCAAAGATCGAGGAATGGGAGAATGACATCTGTCGTAACTGTCGAAGCTTCTCCCAGAAACCTTAGTCAGCTGCGGGACCCCACAGGCTGAAGAGCTGCTTTTCATCTCGTGAGGACAGGTTGCCTTTTGGGCTTTGATCTCTTGCATGCACCCGCAGTGTGACTCCTTTGTTCACAATACTCCCCTGCACCCTCGATCTTCCCATGTTACCGCAGACGCAACACCAGATACCCGGCGTGACGACGTGGAGCTTCAACCCCTAGCGTCGGCGCGAACGTACTCCCGCGATCACCACCGAAGCCTGAGTGCTCAAATCAGTCAGAGAGACCGCGCCAATTTTTCATTATCGGATTTCGACCTCTCGGACGAGGACTTTGACAGTGGATCAGGATCTGGGGAGAGCTCTACGCACAGACTACCAATGACGCGAAAACATAACTCGATAAAACGCCGTTCATCCAGACCTAGCCTGAAGCTTGTAGCTGGTGAGAACGGCCACGCAAAGAGCGGTATGGATTCGAGTATCGGGGTCCGGAGAAAAGACGTATCCCTGGATTCATCATCTTCGCATGCATCGAGAGTTATGGGGAGGTCCAACTTCTCGCTGGACGACGAGCCGCCGCCAACTCCACAAACACCAGGTCTCACGAGTACGAGCTTTGCGGACTTGCCTGTACACGACAGGAGGAACTTTCTCTTACTCGTTCTACTTTACTTCTTGCAGGGAATTCCGATGGGCTTAGCAATGGGCTCCGTACCGTTCCTCCTGAAACCATTCCTTTCCTACGGCCAGATCGGCATTTTTTCTCTCGCTTCGTATCCATACTCGTTGAAGCTTTTATGGAGTCCCATTGTAGACGCGGTCTGGAGCCCGCAGTTTGGAAGGAGGAAGAGTTGGATTACACCAATACAAACAATATCTGGATTGGCGATGCTGTATCTGGGTAGCAAAGTGGAGAGTATGATGAAGGCTGCCGAAGCACAAGGCACGGACGGCGTTTGGAATTTTACCGGCTGGTGGTTCCTTCTTGTATTGCTTTGCGCAACTCAGGATATCGCTGTTGATGGCTGGGCTATTTCGCTTTTGTCGCCTCAGAACATCGCATACGCTTCTACAGCACAAACAGTTGGCCTTACCGCCGGAAATTTCCTATCGTATACGGTCTTCCTAGCCTTTAACTCCCCCGACTTTGCGAACAGGTGGTTCCGCGCAGTTCCAAAAGCCGAAGGACTCATGACTCTGGGAGGCTATCTCACATTCTGGGGCTGGGCATACCTGCTGATCACCTTGGGTCTCGTGTTATTGAAGAAAGAAGACAAAACAACCGAGCGAGATGGCATCATGGACGTTTACAGGTCAATGTGGGGTGTGCTGAAGCTAAAGAATATTCAGACTATCATCATCATCCATCTTATCGCCAAAATCGGCTTCCAGGCAAATGAGGCTGTAACCAATTTGAAACTCATCGACAAAGGTTTCGGGCAAGACAACATGGCTCTAGTTGTCCTTATCGATTTCCCGTTTGAGATTGGCTTGGGCTATTTTGCTGGCAAATGGTCCACTGAGTATACACCTATGAGACTGTGGTGCTGGTCGTTTGTGGGGAGACTTTCTGCTGCGGTCCTCGCTCAAATCGTTGTGATGATATTTCCCAAGGCACCGGTTCCCGGATGGTATATATTTGTTGTTGTCCTGGAACATGTGTTTTCAACTTCCATGAACACAATTATGTTCGTAGCTGTTTCAGCTTTCCATGCTCGAATCTCCGATCCAACTATCGGTGGAACATATATGACCCTACTCGCAACGTAAGTTCATTCTTGAGACCTTTTCACAATGCAACAGCTAACGGTGGATCCAGCGTGTCAAACCTCGGGGGAACATTCCCCAAATTCTTCGTCCTGAAACTCGTTGACATGTTTGCCAAAGCCATCTGCGTTCCGCCTACCGACCCTACTAATTTCAAATCTCCCGTTACGTCACCCTTCTCTTGTGCTCTTGAGACTGATAAACATCGCTGCATAGCAGGCGGTGGAACATGCCATGTCGAGCGCGATGGCTTCTATATCACAAACGTTATTTGCGTAGTTATCGGTGCAGTGACCTTCTGGATGTATATCAAAGGCTCAGTGCTCAAGCTGCAGAAACTACCGTTACGAGCATGGCGCGTATCTCCAGGCAGTGGGAGAAAGTGACTGTCAAACAGCGAATAGATGCTTTTTTTCGATATTTTTGAAGATAGAACCTTTGGCCTCGGTTGAGTAGGCCTGATGTATTACTAGATACTCCATAGTTAATCAACCATCATATGCTTTCACCATCATTTCTTCCTTTCGTGAATCATCTAGTTAATGAAAAGCTTTTTAGCCACTCCCATCTGAAGGGCGCAGTTCATCCGCCTTGGGAGCTCTGGGCACAAGAGCTGCGGCTGGTCGCGGGGCCGTTTAGTCCCTGGTCCAGGGTCACTCGGCTCCATTGCGGCCCCCGAGAAGCCCGCGTCGGATGAATTCATGTCGACCCGGCATAACGTTGAGCTGTAGACGGCAGCATTGTTGCATGTGCATGTGGAAGACCTTTAATCGTGACAGGACAACCTGTGAAACATGTATAACTATCTGCCAGCCGCGTCCTTGTTTGCGGCTTTTCTCTGCAGATGCACCGCGTGATATAAGTCGATTGTTTGACTACAGAAATCCTCTTCTCTTCCTACACAGTCCACGATCGATTAACGATTATCTACCATTATGCTGAATACAACGAATACGGCGCTTATTCTCGTGGCTGCGGGTGCCCTGCACTTTGGATACAGATATGTCCGGTCGTACTTGGAAATAGAACGCATTCGAAAGATGGAGAACGCAGAGGAGCCACCAAGCGACCCGGACGAGGGCCTTTTGGGCATAGCTATCTACAGGCGGATGGCTAAAGATCAGGGCGAGCATGTATTTCTCGAGGAACAGACCAAACTGTACGAGAGACTCGGTGACACGTACAAAGCCAACCTATTTGGACGACCATTTATCGACACCCGAGATCCGGAGAACATCAAGGCAATTCTGTCAACCCAATTTGAGCAGTTTTCTCTAGGAGAGAGTCGGCTCGATGCGTTTCATCCCATGCTTGGAGATGGTATCTTCACGCATGTCTACGGTGGCGGCCCAAAGGGAGAGCCCTGGAGGCACTCTCGTGCGATGCTTCGACCCCAGTTTGCGAAACAGCAGATTCAGGATCTCGAAAATTTGGAAGGATTTGTTCAGACTCTTATCAGCAGGATACCTGGCAATGAGACCTGTGACTTACAAGAGCTCTTTTTTCGTTTGTCGATGGATACTGGTGAGCATTCAACGGAAACGGAATTCTGGCCTCAAAGAAACTAATACAGCTATTCTAGCAACTGATTTCCTGTTTGGAGAGAGTGTGAACAGCCTCCTTCCCGATAGCCCTCCCAGAGAGACTCGATTTTATCATTGTTTCAGTCGAGGCACAGGTATGAGCCAGCTCTATCTCTTCCATCCCCCGTGGAATCTACAATACTCACTAACTGTGCAAAGAAATTTGCATGCTACGCTCCCTACTAGGAGATTTATATTTCCTTCAAAAAGATGGCCGTGAATTCAAACAAATCTCTGCATTCGTCAAGGAATATATCGATAGATTTACCTACAAGGCTTTGCAGCTCCACGCAGATGGGAAGCCCACGTCCTATGATGCTAATGGTAAATATATCTTCCTCGAGGAAATATCCAAAAGCATCAAAGACCCAGTGCGGTTACGGTCAGAACTGCTCAACATTCTTCTCGCTGGAAGAGATACCACAGCAAGCCTACTGGCCATTTGCTTCCACCAACTTGCAAGGCACAAAGATGTCTGGAACCAATTACGCAACGAAATTATGGAAAATATAGGACATAGACATCCAACCTACGAGGATATCAAATCCTTGAAGTACCTGAAATACGTGCTTAACGAAAGTGGGTTGACAAAATTAGTATTCATAAGACAAGTGTGAAATATCTCATACTAACATATTCCTAGCTCTTCGTTTGTTCCCTGTTGTCCCATGGAATGGGCGCGAGGCTGTTGTAACGACGACTTTGCCGCGCGGTGGCGGTCCGGACGGAAAGAGCAAAATCGTGGTGAAGAAGGGGACGTTTGTTTTCTATTCCCCCTGGAGTCTACACCGAAGCAAATTCTACGGGGAAGATGCGAACGAATTCAAACCGAGTCGGTGGGAAACCTTGCGACCGGCATGGAATTATATTCCGTTCAACGGAGGCCCTAGAATCTGTTTGGGACGTAAGTGCTATTGCTGGATACTTTATGATATCACCCTACAGGCTAAAAGAACCATTTGCTGACATATCAACCAGAACAATATGCCTTGACCGAAGCTTCTTATGTGGTTATCCGGCTTCTCCAGGCCTTCAAAGACATTGACAACCGAGATCCAATCGAACCATTTATCGAACATACAACGCTCACTCTCTCGAGTCATACTGGAACCAAAGTTGCCCTTACACCCGCTTGATCTCATTTTTCAGAATGGATGATATGATTGCAAACTTTTTGGGGGTATTTTCTAGTTATATTTGTATCGCCTGTGACTTTCCCAAAGGTGGCCATTCCGCGCGTTACGTTTGTGTTTTTAAAGTTCATCTGCTTCAACTACGCTGTACAAAGTAGGGGGTTTATGTGTGTACGGGTGTAAATATATGGATTCGCTAACCGGGCCCTCTCAATTTCATTTCTTTGCGTTTGATGTATCTCCTGATAATATACCGGCAACCAATACAATAGATGCAAGCCTAAACAGCTTCATCAATCTCCTATGTGATCCACTCAGGAAACTTGACCAAAAAGCGTCCTCTGGCGAAATATTATCGCAAAACATCAGGGTAATATCAGGACTAACCGGTTGCTCGAAACGGACATCGCAGACGCCAACGTGGGACCAACGATAGTATCAACGCCGTCGGAATTCGGTTCTACATATTCGCAATTTCCAGCCTAGTTACTCCTAAGGGTGCCGACGCCACGTAATATGTACGTATATACGCCCTTGAAAAGATAAATCATCGAAATTGACGAGGAAAATGAGTTTGATGACAACAGTAAGGATATTTTTTGGCATCATCAGGGGTTATCCGGTTCATCCGTCGAAGCCAGCGGTTTCTGCGCCGTGAAAACATAGCTATGGGACAAAGTTAGCCACGTTGGCCTCGAGTTCCTAGAGTGCACTCGGCGAAGAGTACATACAAGTCCATCTTAGCATGGATATCATGATTTCTTGTATCATTCCGTGCTCCCGCGCACATTGCATACACCTCTTGCTCAGTCCATCCGCTACGGGTCAAAACTGCCATCGAGGCCGCCTCCAAAACTTCCGTTAGCTGTTGAACATTGAGTTCTCCGAGTGTTCTCTGCTCAAAACAAACAGTTGACTATTAGTGACGGTAGTTCCCAAGGGCTAAAAAAAGGGAGAACCTGCATTGTTTTCGTCAGGGCCCCAATTTCCCAAGGGAATGGGAAATTTTCTCATTTGGATATTAATGAAACCAGCGTCCTGAAGCAATTCTGCAAAACTTGGCTCTAATCTGGTCCAAAATCCCATATTGGCAAATGCATCCACGGTGGACTTGTCCCAATGCTCAAGGCATGTGCCCTTGATGGTGTCATCTGGGGAATTGATCTTCGAGTCGAAATCCTGGACTTCAATCCAGCCCCCAGGTCTGAGAGCGCTAGAGTTAAACGGAACGTGAGTATCGAGTTATTTATGTTCCCTGGGGTTCTTACTTGAAGGATTGCTGAATTAGATGCTTCATATCTTTGATAGCGAAAACCATATAGCGGGAGTGGATGAAATCGAAGGGGGAATCGTCATATTCCCACTCTTCCTCCACGTCGTCAACAATGAATCTGACATTTGGAGGGATGCTTAGACTTGGATTAGCAAGCGGACAAAAGTAAAGTCATACAAGGCTTCTGCTTACCTCGCAGGTTGCGTGGGACTCAGGTCATTTCCAATCACCTATGCGTACCGTCAGCTTCTTCGTCCACATTCAGGGTGGATTGTAGCATATTACCTCTGCGGAAGGGTACTCATCGGCTAGCCTCGACTGTCAACAATTGAAGCTGTGTATAAAAGTAGGGTCATACCAAAGCTGATCGCCCACTGTTAATGATCACAGTTAGCCCATTCCCCATCGCAGACTTCAAAATCGGCACTCCACGACTTACAGATCCCGACCCCGTGCCTATATCCAACACTTTTTGGGGATTTGGGCCGACTGGCGCAAAGTGCAATCCCCCCATGGCAAATCTTATCATCTGGTCAACCAGTTCCAAGCGCTGCATCTCTTTATCATCATTCGGAAGAAGATACCCTTGGCTGCACGTTAGAGTCAACGGCCAGCGGGATGGACAGCAAAGTACACTCACGCCCCTGTCGAAAGGCATGATACCGCCTCCCATGTTCTTCTGGATATTCCGTAACGCTGGGAGTCAAGGAAACCGAGTAGGAGGACCTGATTGTGAATTGTCAACGTCTGCGCTCCATGAGAAATCCCGAGGGAGCCTACATGGCATCCGAGAAGGTTTCATCTTCGAACTAAATATTGTCAGTCACGCCAGCATCATCCTCAGTGAGTACGAAAATCGGTGAAATTGATAGAGCAATTGATCAAACAACGCTCTAGGAACTCACCGGCTCTTGACGGTTCCCCGGCGCTGGAGGAAGAGAAGGTCCTGCTTCATCCATGAGGGGCGAGATACATGCTGTAGTCATGCGGTAGCAAACTAAAGCAATGAACGTCAAGCGACAACGGCAAGCAATCGAGAGAATGCCGTTGATCAATTATATAGCATGACCGCCATACGCCGGAATGGCCATCATTACCTAGCGTCGTGCCCACCTCGCCCCCGGAAACTCTCTCGTCTCTTATCGTGAAAGGGCGAGGTTGCAAAAGTTGCAAGTCGAAAGGTTCCGACTCCACGGATACGGCAGAAAGTTAGATGAGATAGAATAAATCCCAACGGTTTGTCAGGCAAATCCTCTACGCCTCGCAGCTAGGTTCTGAAGTCAAAAAGAACGAACTTGATGAATTCTTGGACTAGAGCTCTACCGTCGGACCATAATCGTATATGCGATAGCCTTTCCATGGGCTGGTTGATGCGTGAATATGAAAACATTTGATATCTGGCCGCTCTAGGTAATAACAGGTACATAAGTGAGAAGATCTCCGGGTGATAAATAGGTCTGGTATTAAGAATCGTAGATCGAGATTCCTGCCTACAGAAGCGCGTAAATCATCAGATTAGAAAGAAAGCTGGCAAAAACGGAGACAGGGTTAAAGCATCAAATGATCTGATAAAACAAGGAGCATGAGAGAAGTAAATACCGATTATACAGAATTGGCAAAGTGTAAGCAAATGACATTGAAATCCAACCTTCTCTAGACCATCTAATCACCCATTATATCGTCTTCGATAGGGGTCAGTGGTGACTCCGCGCCTTCGCGCTCGCCATGATCCTCGTCATTCTCCATGGGCCCTCTAGAGCGCAAATCGTCCTCTTCGTCATCCTCCGCGGGTCGAATTTCCTCTTCTTCCTCTTCCTCCTCATCATCAACCACTCTTTCAGTAGATTTGAACTTGCCATTGCTGATATTCGCAGTAGTACCGTTCGGCCGTTGCGGTTTGACCGAGGATTTCAGGACACCTCGAGCTGCAGTTGGCGCTTTGTCCTCCTCTAGATATGCCAGAACGGCTTTATAGTTATGGCCTAGTCGCGATTTATGGCGGAGTAATTTCGCTTTTAGTTTACCCGCATTCGAGCCCGACGAATCCAATACATGACCAATAATCGCTAGGACAATCTTGCCTGTGAACTCGCAGAGCCTTTGCTCAGCTAGGAGCTTGGCACGCATGCGACGCGCACTCGACTGTACATCATCCTCGTCATCATCCATTTCATCATCCTCCTCGTCCGAGCTAGATTCAAGATCAGACTGAGACTCGGGCAAGTCTTCATCGGTTGTCGTTATGTCAATCGTGTGATGAGATTTCTTAGCGTATGCTTTCAATACAGCATCGTGGATGCGAGATATTAATGTAGACGCTGCCGGGGAAATATCTTGCACTAATTCTTCGACTTGCATAAGAGTTTCATTGTCGCCGTCCTGGGCCTTGTTTGTCACTGTATGTCGGAGAGTGCCAAATACAGTCTGCAAATCTAACAAAGTCGTAGCGGCTGCGATCCTTGTATTGTCTACCCCTTTCCGCGTTTGCATAATAGCCGTAAGGGTGGAAAGAAATGATTCTCTGCGTGCCGATAGGTTCTCAAAATATCGTTCATTGAAAGATGCCTTTCCGTTTGATAGACCAGAATCCAATGCCTGAACTTTCCACATGAAATAAACAAGTAAAGTCCTAAAAGTGTTGAAAATCAATTCTCGCTCCAGGGAATCGACCTCTTCATCAAAACTCGCCTCGCGTAGCCCCCGTTTAGCTACGTCCAATAATATATCCACGGCTGGTTGGGTTTCAGAATTCCGCTTTTTGGAATTCTGCGCCGACGTTTCGAGCGTCGACGTACAATCAGCTATACTGGCCAGATTTGAGATCCGGGCGACATTGTTCTTGAGTGAAGAGAGGACTCCAGCAGAAAGTGTGCTAGTCTCTTGAACACGTTTATTTGCAACAACCGTGCACAGCGCATCCAGCGTATCATCCCACAACTCTTGCACTTTATTTTCCATTGCTTCCTTGAGCTCCTCAGATGTTCGAGCATGGAGGAAGGCGACCGTCGCTTCAGCCAGCACATTTTGGTCAGAGTGTGTCAAGAATTGTTTATTGATATTGTTTAAGATTTCAGCATACGATGCAGCGTCTTTTTGAAGGTCCTGAATCAGGTCGAGGTTGACAAGGTGCTCGAGTCTTAAAACTGCCGATGCAGCCTCTGGTGCGGCACCAAATTTGTTTAGCAGCTGAGGAATTATTTGCGAGAGGTTATGGGCGATAGCTTCTTGCTTGGCTTCCATCCTCTCCATCAGCAGCTTTGTTTTCCTGCCCTTCTTGTCGGTATCGGATTTGGATATCTCTTGAATGTGAAGTTTGACCGCAGCACTTAGTACTTCTAGCAGAATAACTTCCTGACCTTCGTCAAGTTTATATAGCTGCTTTACAGCTTCGGCGGCGTCATCATCTTCACCTGCTGACTCTGGTATCTGAGAATGGTCATAGAGCAAATATCCGGCCAGAGATTCCCACCGGTTCAGGTCCTGGAAATGAGGATAGATACTTTCTGTTGCAAGTGCAAATCTGGATTCCACTTGATTGCCAAATAAATCGGTTTTCGTTGTGAGCTCGCGATTTTCGGTCATTTCCGATTGTTGCTCGTCGTAGGCTTGAAGCATGTCTACCAAGCACTTGTATTTGATCCAAGAGCGTCTGGGGATCTTGAAATCGTCATCTTCGTCGTCATCTACAAACGATTCGCTGAGTTCTTCTTCCAGGCCTTCTATTTGTGAGTCGTAGACGTCTTGAATATTTGCAACGAAAAATTTGCCAGCCGCTTTTCGCACCCGCGTCTCGCTATCCAAGACAAGTCTCCCAACGCCGTCAATGTCGTCGGGCTCCAATAATCCGGCGTCGCGGATCAGGTCTGATAATTCCACAGCAGCTGCTCTAACGCTGCTTTCGGCATCTCTCACAGCCATTTCCACGATCCTTGGACGGAAACGTTCTGTGAACGCCCTGAGACCTGGTATGTTATCCTTGTTCTGGAATAAACGATGGAGTTGCTGAACAACGATTGATCGCGTGTGTGGAACAGTGTCTGAGAGAACCCAGCCCAGATATCGAAGATACTGGCCTTCGAAGAATAGCTGTTTATAAGTGACCATCCATAGGCCAAGCGCAGACATACATTCCGCCCGAATTTTTGGATCAACATCCCGATACCGGTGAACGAAGACGGTGTCAAAGGAGTCATGGAGAACGTTATCTATCACTTCGAGTTTTTGTTCGTTTTCTTGAACCTTGGACTGGAGAGCGCCCACCCTGCCTTTATTAACCGTTTTCTTCTTCTTTTCCGTTTCGAGTTGCTTCCGGGTGTTCGACAATGTCGTGGAGACTTCTTTCGCGACGTAACATAATGTCGTAACGATTGTCAAGGAGATGATCGTGGCAGTATGCCTGAATGGTCGGATAGGGGCAGAGGACATTGAAGTAATCCAAGCCTGAATATTTTCTAGCAGCGCGGCATCGTTATACAGCACCGAAGCACTATGGATTGTTTTGATGAGTGACTCGAAAAATCGGGTCAGTACGGATTGAAACCCTCTAAATTTTTTAGATCTCGATATAAGGGGGTATTCGGTAATACTCTGCGATTGGTATTCCTCTTGCAAATCGTCCAGGCGGCTCGCGATGTTGTCTACGTCTTCGATGTCGTTGTCGTCGACTTTCAAATCGGTGCCTGAACATCGCAGGATAAAATTTACAAGTTCGCGCATCGCATGAATATTATGCTTCTCGTATTTTGTAAGCCACTCCGCAGCAACGGCGTCGGTAGTATGACCGCGAGCAAAAACCTCAGCTGCCATGAAATCGATTAGCATTGTGTGTAATGTATGCAATCCGAGCCCGGCGGTGCCTACCGTATAATCCTTCCTCACCAGCAAATCCACTTGGTCGAACGCGCGGTTTTCTCGGCTTCTTTGGCTTTCTTCCTTCACCATTGACCAGCGGTCGTAAAGCAAGATTCGTTTCAATGCCGTTCGCGATCCTCGGTTTTTTGGTGGCACGTTTGGCCCTCGACGGGCCCTTATTGCTCTCCTTGGGCTGTTTCCGTTTCGCAGCCTTCTTGGTTGATCTTCGCCTTTCCCTTAGCTCTTCTTCATCGGGCTCACCTTCGCTCTCATCATCTTCCTCCTCTTCCGCATCCTCAACCTCTTCATCGTTGACATCGTCGCCGGCATCGCCTGAATCTGACGCGTCGTCGTCTTCGCCATCGCGGCGTGAGCTTGTACGTTTCCGCTTCGTAGTCGCAGAAGAGAAGGTTTGCGAAGAAAAGAATTCCGGTTTCCGCCGCATGCGCCTGGACTGCCGTCTGCGTGTATCTTCGGCCATGTTTGACGGGGCGTCAGACAGCAGACTCGAGTCACGCTCGTCGGCAGCTGTGGTGTCTTCCATTGAAACGGGGTGCGAGGGCGCGGAGATGCGCCACTTGGTGAATATTCAATTATCTCAGCTGCTTTTATGAGGCAGAAACGGTGAGGGCGGTTTGTTTTGGAGGATCGGCAAATTTGGACGCGACAAAATCGGAGGATGGAGACGCGTTGCTGTGCTGGGTGGGGTGGTAGACGGTAAAGTTCTTCTGTCTAGGCAGCAGCATGCACTAGACGGAGCAGCAACCCATCGATCGAGATAGTTGTGCACCGGATGAATCACCGTTGGAAACCGACAAACGCTGGCGATGGCAGACTTGGTGTGGGTGAGAGATATACCCGCGAGACACCCGTCTCATCCCTCAATTGTGTCACGCACCGCACCCTAGCCTGTATTGATACTTACGGTACGGCAGGATACCGCTCATATACGCAGGTTTGGCTGGAGGTGTGTAATATATTACGTGTTTTCGAGCCGCATTACACTTACCGTTGACAACAGCATCGGCTGCCCGCACGCCTGAGTAGCTCTATTGATGAGAGTCGGAGGAGGCCGTTTGACCGAGACTGCAAATGATGCTGGGAGGAGTTATCTTTCACTGCATGGATATAACATAGATTTATCCGTTCATGCTGCAAACCGCCCAATGGCCGCTCCGCTCCTCTCAGCATGCCGTCCAACATCATAAACTCGCCGTTCTCGACCTCAATTCCGCCAGGACACGGCGAGGTTGTCCTCTCGATTCTTCCTCCCGGTATCCCTTCTATTAGTATACTCTCGTACAGATATCCTCTGAAGTTGATATCGCGCATACCCGCCTGCAGACTCGATTCCAAGTACCCTGCCTCCGCGACCAGACCAGTACACCTCTATCTCCTTTCTTACGGCGGAGGATTCCTACCAGGTGATCATATTGAGGTATCGATAAAACTGCAGCCGCGAAGTCGCCTCGTTGTTACTACTCCGCAGGGTAGCACGAAAATATACAAAACGGAGTCCCAAGCGGAGCGCGATAAGCGGACCGTTCCTGGTTCCAAACTGGACAGAAGCCAGCAGATAATAAACGTGGAACTGTCCGCTGAATCTGGTCTATGCTACTTGCCTGACCCGGCTGTGCCGTTTGAAAAGAGTAGATACGAACAGATTCAGCGATTTACGCTACTTGAGGGCGAAGATTTGAGCAGGACTACAGCTCCATCAGCCAAAGATGGAGAAAAGGACAAGAGCTGTCATCTGGCCAGCCTCTGTGTACTCGACTGGGTAACAGAGGGTCGCAGTGCAAGAGGCGAAAACTGGGCGTTTGATCTATGGGAGGGTCGCAATGAGGTATGGGTCCGGGACTGCAAAACGGGCAAGACAAGGCTCCTCGTCCGCGACACGGTAATCTTATCCGATGAGACCAGTGCATCAAACGAGAACGACACTCCTAACGGAGACATTAGGCAGCATAAGCGTCAGGCACAGTTTTCTGCAACTCCTCTTCCGATCTCTTCTCGGACGGCTCCTCACGGCGTGTTGGGAACGTTGATTCTATACGGACCCCTATTCGATTCTCTATCCGCATGCTTCATGGAAGAATTCTCCTCCATGCCCCGAATCGGTAATCGCTATGGACCGTCTTCTCAGCCTGCCCACGAAACGGGCACCAGCAAAACCAGCAATGTTACGTGGACAGCAGCACGCGTCCGCTCACGCTTCGTGATTGTTAAATTCGGTGCACCAGATTTCGAGTCAGCCAAATGTTGGCTAGGAGGCATACTTCGCAAAGAAGGTAGTGTCCAGAAGGAATTTGGTGAAGAAGCACTCTTGTATCTCTAAAGCAAATTCGACATTTGAACCGGGCTTCTCGTTCAAGGAAGACACGGAAACAAACTTGCCAGTCTAGTAGGTATATTTTACAAGATTGCTGTAAAACATTATAGATTCTATAGCTGGATAGAGCAAAGACATCTCATTTGTAAACAGATATTGCATGACAATAATCCCTCACTCCAAATCGCCAGGCCTTGAAAACAGTCACCAACAAATGCATCGCTCTATTTTGCAAGAAATACTATGCGCCGATCAATGCACCAATATGGCCCTAAAACCTCGGGGATATTAACTACACGTTCCATCTTAAACTCCGCGACCAGTCCGTTTTGGTTGCGCCTTTCAAATCATCGACATTCAAGATATCAACGCCTTCGCGAATCAGATCTGTCCAAATTAGGTTACGCAGGCTGCGTGGCCAGGACGGAGTATTCCAATATCGTACTTTGAGGCCTCGATCGTGTGCAGCTTTGATTTGGGATTTTACCAGATTCCGCTGAGTGTCTGATAGTTGGAATCTCCACGGAAATCCGATAGATTTACGAAAAGACACCGACGCATAGTAGCTGTTGGTGAAATCGTAAGGAATAGATACCGCCGCA
The DNA here is from genome assembly GCF_000003515.1 of Uncinocarpus reesii 1704. Taxonomy (NCBI): domain Eukaryota; kingdom Fungi; phylum Ascomycota; class Eurotiomycetes; order Onygenales; family Onygenaceae; genus Uncinocarpus; species Uncinocarpus reesii. The sequence goes on along the minus strand of NW_003052500.1, from coordinate 679,788 downwards.
TCCTTGGCTGAGGATGGCGCAGCATCTGATAGTTCCGCCAATGGCGCATCAAAGAAGATGTCCCGATAGCTCGAGTTGCCTACAACAAGGTCGAAAGGAGCATTTCCGGTTGCAACGACTGTAATAGGCCTTTTGATGACGGCCGTCCCGTTGAAGTGAGTAAGGTAGCCCCTTTCCCGGAGAGGAGTCAGTTGCGATGTAAGATATGGCCAAATATCAGAGCCATTCGTTTTGAAATCCACCAGAAGAGCAAGGGTTTGATCTGGTTTCGTATCGAATATTCCATTTGGAGGATTATGCCGGGTAGGTTGAAACTGCGTAGCGGGGTTCTGCTTCTCAAGCAAGCTCAGAAGCGGGTCAATGTAAAGGCTTGTCAATGTGCGATTGATAGTAAGCGATGATTTCGTATGCCCGACGTAAAGGTCGTGATTGAATAGCCAGACATCTGCCTCCACACCGATGCATCCGGCCTGAATAGCGGAATAAAGGGGCACCCTGCGCCAGTAATCGTTATGAGAATGACAAGCCACTGGTCTGATATCGGCTGTTATATCAGTTGCCCAGTGTGCTAGATCCTCGCCTGGTCCACCAGGCTTCCCCCAAATGGCAACGGTCTCGTCGATATAACTCGGAAAGAAAGACACGAAAATCCCAAAGAGGAGGGAAATCAACTGAATAAAGCCCCTATAACGAATGCACGGATGTCAGGAACTAGCATTCGAGGGAGTTGGCAGCGGGAGAAGATAGTACGAACAGCATTATTAGACCACCCAGCATTACAAAGAGCAGTAACCGCACTCTTCTTGATCGTCGACAGAGACAAAATACCGTGCCCAGAGTCTGGCGACGGGTGAGAAATTCTCCCTGTTCAATATCCCCTTTTCTGTCGCTACCCCTCCCAATGCTCCTCAGCCAAACCATAAACCGGGCCAGAGGTCGACCGAAGGACATCATCCGTCGTGTATTTGAAGGATCACGCAAAGAGCCTTGGTGCAGGATATCGTTGCGACCACCGTTTCCCTGCCATGTTGATTGATTCAAATCCGTGTCACTCAGCAATGGTTCAGACTGGGGCTGGAGGGAGTTGAGAGAGTCTGCAAATCGCGGCATCGCGGCAATGACCCACTCGTCCCTGACGCCAAAACCCCGTCTTCCAATCTGATATCAAGGCGCACTGCCTGTTCGTTCACTACCAGCCCGACAGGAAAAATACCATGGTCAGATTTTGAATGGAGACAAGGGACCGATCGGCGCAAGGTGGCGGGAGAGGGACGCCCAGCCTGGAGTCGGGTTCGAGTCTCAGAGGCCAATGTGTTCGGCTGTTGGTTCCTGACAGAACAGACGTCTGTCTTAAATGAACGATCTAACTCACTAGTTACTTCAATAAATATGAGTCGATCTTCGCGGTGGCCACCGACTCCTACAAATAGGCTGCTGTTCCCTTCATTCGTGATATCCGGGAACCTCCGTCGCCAAATATGCTGACGTTTGACCGGCTTCCATACTTCCCCTGAGAGGCCTGGAACACGCTGAACCTTACGATTTCGGATTCTTCCTGATTCTTGCATTTCTAGGCTCTCCGTACACACATGTGGTGCTAGAACAAAAGAACAACATGATAGGCGTCTTAGAAAGGGAGAATGGATATACAAACTGGCTATCATACGCAATGCTCCCCATCAGTACGGATAAGACGACGTTTGGGGCTTCCCTCCGTCATCCGGCAATTCGGGCATTGAAGTCTCTTTCTTTACCTACTTGAGGACGGTTCTTATCCGAGGGTCTCTGCATCCGAAACATGCGGATGATCTGAATGCCCCAATCTCAATAAGCCGCACAAATTATTTCCGCGCTAGGTCGCGGTCATTTCACCTGTTCCCAAGGTAGTTAGCCATCTAAGCATAACCTGAATGTATTTGTCAAGGATTTCCGGCGGGATTCTCAAGGCCTCTAGATATGATCATCTGTACCCATCAGGGAGCGCCACAGGTCTGGATGCCTTATGTAAACACACCAAGCCACATCTCTTGGCGCAAGGGAAAGTGTGGCTTGTGCCTACCTCAAAATCTCACCGCAACGACGAAAGCCGGATAGATATTCTATAGAATCGAAGAGGTATTCCTAAAACCCATCTCGCTTATTTTCTACAATGCCTCATAAGCATAAAAGGCGCCGGAAGGATAACGAGTAAGTTATCGCCCACTGAACGTGGAATTGAAGTAGCAGACCAAGTTGATCGTCCACCTGTTTCCAGCGAACAATACGACCTACCGCCTAGCAAAATTGCGAAAGCGCTTCCAACGAGGTCAGATAATAAGGACAAGAAAGGCCTCCAACCCGAAAATGGCAAGCGAAAGAAGAAGCCGCATCATGGGGATGATTTCGGCGACGATACCCCCCGGGAGTTTGCACGGATGATGCGACGATTCCAACAGTCGACGAAGAACGGCGACACCGGAAGTTTAGACAATGCTTCCTCCGCCCACGAGAAAAATACTAAAAAGCGGAAGAGGCAAGGGGAACCCGCTACGGAGCCGCGAAAGCAGAACAAACCGCCCCAATCACAAAACGACGGTGTTTCGTCAAAAGGCGACGGCGCTTCAAATATCCCAAAAATCCTTCCTGGCGAAAGACTATCCGAGTACGCCGTTCGCGTGGACCAGGCTTTGCCCCTCTCTGGTGTGACTCGCAAGGCGGGTAAAACCGGTACCTCCAAGATGGACGCGGAGATTCGTAGTCTACGCGAACATCGGCAGACGAAGCATGAAAAACGGCTCTTACGGCTACAATCCCAATGGCGCGAGGAGGAAGCAAGGATACAGGAGAAGGAAGAGGCTGAGAGAGAAGAAAAGGAGGCTGAGAATGAAGAGGTAGAAGAGACGTGGAGACAGTGGGAAACTGAAGCGGGCAAGGGAAAGAAAAAGAAGAAAGGGGGTAAAAAGAAGAAAAAGAAGGGCGTTTCTGCAGCAGATGAGTTTGGCGACTCTGGAGGTTCTGATAGTGAGGGCGACCCGTGGGCGAAATTAAACAAAAAGAAACGTGTCGTGCAATCGAGCAATCCGTTTGATGTGGTTCAAGCGCCACCGGAGAAGTTGACGAAGGTTAGAGAGATCTTCAAGGTGCACGGGGTGGGCGGAGCAAAGGTGGACGTTGCAAACGTTCCGGCTGCAGCTGGAAGTCTGAGACGGAGAGAGGAGTTAGCGAGCCACAGACAGAGTATCGTTGAGGAATACAGGAGGATCATGGCCGAAAAAAGAGCGCAATAACCTTTTTGAAAATTAATAGATTGGGGTCTATATGGATATCCCAGAAATACTATACAAGTATACCAAAATTCAGACACCGCCTTTTATTGATACCCTTTTATACTTGAAAGCAAAACAGCCATCAAAGCCATTCAAGTGCCTGTACACCTAAGATTCTCCCTTCGATGACTTAACATACTCCGCAGCCCGTGCCTTGACCTCATCAACCATCTTCTCATTCCCACCAGATACACTCTCTTCAAAAGCAAGCCATTTCTTGAAGAAAAACTTTGCCTGTTTATCCTTCAGCTTCTTCGTTCCGGATTTGCTTCCATCGGCATTGACGCCGTGGCCAAGTCCAAGTACTCGTTCAAACAGCCGTCTCACTTGTTCCGCGTCGCCAACTTTAATCTCAAGGTCCAGCAAAATGTTCCAGAGATCGACGCGTTTGGGGAACGATGAGAGGAGACCTTCAAAGACAGTCCTGCCACGTTCGATATCTCCGTTGGGTGAACGGAATTCCAACTGTCCAAATTTGGAAGTGAGATCAATGTGGGTGTGGGCAGGTAGCGCTTGTAAGGCGCGAGGTAACAGTGCCCGTCCTCGATCCGGAGCGGCCATAGTATCGAAGAGAAAATTTGCGTAGTTCAGGAACAGGTTGGGAGATTGGCTGAATTTCTTTTTCAACGCAGCTTGGAAAATCTGATCCGCTTTCTGATCGATCTGTCAATACATGCACTTCCAGATTAAGAAAAGGGGCAGTGTCCCTTACCTCGGGTTTATCAGATTGAATGAAAATGCTTGCCATTCTCTCGTGGATCTCTTGGGCATCATTATACTGGCAAGCACGTTTGAACACCTCATCAAGCCTGTCATCTGTGCCAAAGGTGTTTTCCAAGTTCAGCATCGCAACCCAAACGTTCAACTTCTCCGTATCCTGACTGATGTTAATGGACCGAAGAGCACGCTCGGCAATTTCCCGCGCTTTGTCAACTTCTCCTAGTTCAAGATGGAACGCCATGTATTTCAACCAAAGCAAGCTGGAATCCGGCTCCCCCAGGAGTAGCCTTTCATAATCAGCCACGGTCTGGGGCCCGTTCACATCAAGGTCACCAGTCCTGTCGACTTGAATCTCAGCCTTCCGGCGCTTTTTCTTCTTCGATACGGCTTGCTCGTCCGAATCAGAGCCAGCGTTGTTCGAAGTCTGGTGAGCTTTCCGTGCGTTTCCTGTCCAGTCAAAACCGCCCGTGACCAGCCCGCCTGCTTCGTCGTCGTCGTCGTCGTCGTCAGCCATTTGCACATCGTCATCATTGGCGTTGGCAATTGGTATAGAAATCTGAGGAAGGTTCACACCGCCCATAATGATATCCTCTCCGTCATCAGAGGAATCATCACTTAAAACCGTTTCAAGGTTTACTCCGCCAAAGTCATCGTCGCTGCTTTCATCATCGCTGGCGGCTTCGCCCATATCTGAGTCTGCCTCGCTATCCTCATTAAAGTAGGAGGCTTTTAATCCCAATGATATCTGGGCTTTTTCTGTATCAACTTTAAGGATTTTAGCTTTCACGAGATCTCCTTGCTCATACAACTTTCGTGCATCGGCGACTTTCTGTTCCGCCATCTCGCTTCGGTGGCAAAGGCCGCTAAGATTTGCAGTGCCGTCAATTGTGACAAATGCTCCGAATTCTTCGACCTTTCGAACTTTCCCGGTGACGATTTGGCCTTGCTTCAAATCACTAAGCTGAAGTGGCGGTTTGTAGTTGGGATCAAGAGCTGATTGTTTCAGAGTCATCTGCACTTTGCCGGCTTCCGTATCCACCAAGGTGATTCTTCCTCGCACAATCTGGTCGACCTGAAATTCATCTTGCCATTCCTTCAAATAAGCATCAGACAAATCCGAGACACGGACATATGCCGTCACATTATGTCCAAGCATCACGAATAGCCCAACATCAGCCACCTTTCGGACAAACCCACGAACGATGTCGCCGACTTTGAGCTTGTCGACGGACGTAATTTCAGGGTCTTCAACCGGTAGAGATGAGCTAAGTACCTTTGAAGGGCGTACGGAAAGTGACACCTTTTTATTTGGCACATCGACATCAACAACGCAAACACGAAGGACCTCATTTTTATGGAATTTAGCCGGATTAATTTTCGAATAGTCATCGGCCATGTCAATCAATCCGATGGCCCCCACGAGTGAATCGTTAAGCTGCACAAGAGCCTGTCGTTCCGTAACCTTGGTAACCTTGCCCAGAAGAATCATGCCTTTGGAAAGATCGGATATCGTGAGAGTCTTGGATGATTCTCCATGTCTGGCAGTCAAATCAAGGCGGTTCTTATCAACGTCGACAGCTGTAACAGTAACTTTCAGGGCAGATCCAATAGGGAATGTCTTCTTGATGTCACCAGCGAGGGCAAGGTCATCAGAGATGTCCATAATTCGAAGTTTCCCCCGCACATTTGGCGAGATATTAAGCCATAGACAATCATCCCCAAAGTTATTGATAAATCCTAACAATGAGCTTCCAACCTTGACCTTTTCTATAGTTAGAGGCTCATATTCGGGAGATGCTAAGGTGCTTGGCTTTGTTGAGAGTTCGAACATAGGAGTTTTGCCTGAGCGATGACTGATCGGTAAAAACTTATGAGTTCGTGCGTCGTGAATACCCAAAACCTTGACTGGAACGATCTGCTTGGCCTTAAAAGGCCTAAGGGGTTGTTTCCGGTCTTTTATGTCTTCCCAGTTGTCAAATATCTCAGAAACATCGATACGGCCCTGAACGTTGTCCGCCAACAGGACATTGAGCTGGGTATCCTTAACTGAAGTGATCTTTGCCTTGGTGCATTTTCCAAACTCAAGATCATCGAAAGATTTGATATCTTCATCCACAGGATTGGCGACTGACAATCCGGCACTTCTTGTTGTCCCTTGACGATGACTTTTTCCTTCGTCTTTGATCTCGACTGGTTTCATAGTTAAAATGAACCTCTGAGTATCTTGTTCAATGGAAGAAACCGAACACGAAATTGTCTGGGAGCGCATAAATCCAAAGTCTGTCCGGTTTGAATGTTCATCATCCACTAGGCGTTTTGGAAGGAACCCTGTAAGTCCCTCTAGGAATTCGACAAATATCCCATCAGCAGTGATATTCTTAACGAGGCCTGTTACGCTCGAGTTCAACTGAAGCTCCTCGAACTTGGCTGGAAGTTTGCCTTGTTCAAGCGCAGTTTTTAAGCTGGGTTTGTTGCTGACCTGGATTAGGCGGTGAGCTTTCCGTATGCTGAGTATTAAAAGGCCATGAAGCTTTTGCCCCAACTCTAATCCGTGCGAAATTAGACGCAGCTTTCGAGGGTGACGAATCTGAGAGTTGTTCCGCGCTGAGTCTGGCAATCAATCCACCGTCCTCAAGCTTGAGAAGTAAATCGTCGCTTGACTTCTCGAAGACAACCCCTGAAACAAGTTGCCCCGGACGGACACTTTCCAAGGCGCCTCTATAAGCCTCCGTGACTGTTGAAGGATCTTTGCAAGACACAACCAATCTTCCCTTCTCTGAATCCACGCTCAATACATTGACGCTCACAACCTGACCGACAGTGAAATGCTGGGAAGGATCCTTGATGTACGCTTCACTCATTTCAGAAACCGGTAGGAAACCACGAACGGCTCCGTAGAATTGAACAACAGCACCGTTGTTCTGAATGCTCACCAGTGTTCCTGGAGACTGATTACCGGGGGAAATGTCCTTATAGTCTTTCCAGATGGTGGACTCGCTATGAAGCAGCGATTTCTTCAACGTTAACCGCAATTGTCGTTTTTCTAGATTAACAGACAAAATCCTAGCGGTCACTTCCAATCCCTCGCGGAACTTTTTCTCTGGGTGTTGTAATTTGGTATCGGCCATGTGCATGCCAGGGATGAGACCACTTATACCATCGGCAAGAGAGACGATAAGGCCATTGATGCCATCAGGCCCAATAAGGAGTTTTTCAATCTTCCCTTTCACAATGGCACCAACGGTAACGTCCTCCAGTCGTAGAAACGGTTGGTCAATGATATTCTTTTCCAAAGACAATAAGAAGAGGTTATCCATGGCATTAAATCCGACTACCCGACCTTCATGAGATGAACCAACCTTGAAAGAGCCTTCTGTAGGTGATAAAGACGAAATTTTCCCATCCTTAACTCTAGATATGTGGACAAAGCCAAGATGTTCGGTGGTGCCTAACTGCACATATAAACCCAGGGCAGGATCGACTTTTGTCACCTTGACCTCTGGGATTATTGCTGAAATGGCTGGCCTGCGCTTCGAATCCTGTGCGGCATCCACTGTCGTGAGTGAAAACTTGAGGACATGGTCAAGAATGGAGAACCCTAGCTTGGGCTTCTCATCTGACGAGACTCTATAGATAATCCTGCCTTTGACTTTCGTACCTAGGCGATATTTCTTTGTCAGATCTCTCTTATCGTCGGTCGAGCCAGAATGCACCGAGTCCACCATTGTGTCCAACATTCCCATGATTTTCCCGGCCATTCCGTTCGGAGTTACCTCTGTTACGAGAATTTCAGCCGCAGTGCCTGGAAGGAACGTATTAATAGTCGGTGCAGAACTAATATAATGCGATTTCTTTCCAGATGCGGCTTTCTCTAAGTTGGCTGAGAGCTTAATCACATTGCCAGCAGTATTGTGGCCAGTAACCACACATAGGAACACTGCGCCCTCCTTCACTTGAGAGAAGTCTGTGCCGGCGGGAAGTTCTTTGGAGGACATGAAGCCTCTCGTCTCACCATCCTCCAAACCTACGTCCATTATCAGGCCGTAATCTTCAACACTTATCACGGAGGCTTGCACGGTCGAGTCAATGATCATATCGGATCTCGAAAGGCCGGAATTTGCCTCGCGCGGGTCTATAGAAAGCTCGATGCGTTTTTTGCTTCTACCCCCCTTTTCATTATTGGCTGTAGTTGAAGACACAGATGCTCGAAAGTATTGGCCGAGTCGGACATATGACTTGAGGTCAAAATCATCATCGTCAGACTCCTCGTCATCCTCTTTGTCTGCATCTTTTAAAAGCTTCTCCACCTTTTCTTTCAGTAGCTTGGAAACCGCGGTCCATGGGATATATCCGGTCAAGTTGTTTGGGAGGGCAAGTGAAATATCGTGAGTGCCAATATTCGTGACTTGACCGAGAAGTTTGGAGCCCGGCGTGATTTGCTAGGAATTGTTAGCTACATCCTTCTCAGTGTTCATTTCACTTCAGCCTAGTACCTTGAAACTGAGACTTTCAATTTTGGGACCCTGGGATTTCGCAGTTCCTTCAACTGACTTTTTATTTTTCTTGTCCTTCTGCTTTTTGCGAGAGGGTTTAAGAGTAGCTTCCTTTTCCTCATCTGCTTGCTCCTCGATTTCCGAGTCAGCATCTGGGAGCTCCCCGTTTGAAGCACCTTTTTGCTCAAAAAGCACATCCCGAGTCGCCTGTATCTGGATTTGCTTTCGTTCTAACGGAGTGAGCGCATTGTTGCCTCCTCGAGGAAAGGCAGGAGCTTCGTCGCGCAAAACAGAAAGGGTCGCAGGTTTTGAGGTAGATTCTGGTTGCGGCTTCGCCTTTTTGACGCGACTGTCGCCCGCTGTTCCATCAATTGTCGAATCGCTTTTTCGCTTCACATCCTTCTTGTCAGGTACTTGGCTGGCGACCTTGACTCGTTTTTTCGAGTGACGAGAACTCGAGTCCTCCGGCGCATTTCCCTTTCGTTTGACGGAGCCCATATTCAAGAAACTGGGTTACTCCAGCATTGTTTCTCCTTCAACAGACCTTTCGTCAAGTCCGTATAAAAATAATTTCTGCTTTGGGCTAAGAGAATTTCTGTCCCCTCTCACCGCCAGGAACCTGCTTATATAATTAAGCTTAGTAACATAGCTAATCGACGCCACACGCACGGACCTCACCCGCGTCACGTCGGCACCAGCCACAGGAGCGTCACGCTTTAATTGAAAGTGGCGTCGACAATGCGCGACGTGAACCACCAGCAGTTCTCGCGGCGCTTTTCTACGGTGTGTTTCTTAAGATTATAGCAATATTGGATTACTTCTGCATGCTTTAATTTGGGAAACTGCCTCTATCTGCCATAATGGACATGTCTAATGCACTCCGTGAAAAGCAGGCGAGCAGATTGAATGAATATCCAGACCCTTTACCCTCTTCACCACCTGCTGTGAGTGTATCCCTGGATGCTCTGCCTTCATCCCCTCCAACCTTGAAGCCGAAAAAACCGCCGCCAGTTACCCCAAGGTCTTTTAAGCGATTCTTCACTCCAAGATCATCCCTTAATGGGTCCAAGACGCGGTCCAGCATCCGTACTAGTCGTCAGAGTCTGAAGGAATTATTAACTCCCCCATCAACATTGAAACGCAACGGCCCGGCTTTTCCAAATATCCTCAATGACGATAAGATCATTGCTCAGCAACTCCAAGACGCGCCGCGCACCCCAAACAAAAAGAGAAAGCTCTCGTTTTGTACCTCTAGTCCACCGTTGGAGTCGTCCCCTTTGCGGAGGGTCCGGGTTCCTCCTACGATCTATACCGATCCAATTGATAGGCAAGAAAATGCGGGACAATCAACACTTTCTTGCAATACCATTCTGGAAGAACCGGATATCGGAGAGCGGATACCATCGCCTATACGACTCCGCCGGTCAAACGCCCTCCAGGCTGCAAGCCCAAATTTTCTGCGCAATATATCCACAGGCAGATCATCGAGGATAACGCTCAGATCACCTCCCGCTAGTACAGGTCTGTCGCCCAGAACGACTTGTCAACCCCAAAAAGTAAACTAACGTTGCGTTCAGCTTGGCAAGATGAAACGGCGAATTTCTACAGTCGTCCAGAAGACCTCCATCGATGTTGGCAAGATGATCACCCTACGCTACCATTCTGCACAGCAGCTTGCCACAGTGAGGATGATACCCCCTTTCCCTTTTCTATGTCATGGTCAGCTAACCACCATGTAGCGAACTCCTTAGTAGCGGTTGGGGACGAGGAAGGTGGCATTCGTATTATAGATACGGCAAAGGAGGATAAACTTGGATTTTCACAGTCTTACCTAACGTTCCAGCCTCATATGAACTCAATCATGGACTTGGAATTTTCACCCGATGACAAGCTCCTGGCAACGGGCTCGGGGGACCAAAGCTCCCATATCATTGACATGCCGACCCAAACAGCAGTTTATTGCCTGTCAAAACATTCCTCTTCCGTTAAGCGAGTGCAATTCCAGCCTGGGTCTAATGGGAACGTGGTAGCCACGTGCAGTCGAGACGGAACCGTGAACATCTGGGACCTTAGATATAAAGCATTTGATAGGCCGTCGTTACAGCTGCGTTGCTCACTTGCTTCTGACGGCGACGACACAACGCGCTTGTCGACGGCGAAAATGAAATACGCTCAAGTATCCAATAGCATCCGGGGCGCACACTCAGACAGAGCTCGGTCGAAAGGGCAATCTGAGTCGCAGCCTTACCGGGATGATATATCAGTCACCTCGCTGTCTTTTCTTCATCCGGGCCGTGAGCATTTATTTGTCTCAAGCTGCGAATCGAATGCTTGCATTCGGCTTTGGGATATGCGAACTAGCTACTCCCTACGTCGAAAAATGTCAACTCCCCTAGCGATGACACAACAACCAGAAAGCCATTCGCGGTACAGGCAGTTTGGCCTGACTTCCATGGTGTTCAACGGCGATGGAAACAGATTATATACTTTATGCCGAGACGGCACGGTTTATGCCTATTCAACTCCGCATTTGATCCTGGGAGGTTCTAACGAGCTGTCCCTATCCAACCCGCCGCACCGGCGCTTCCCCACTGAGGAGGCCAAATTTGGCCTGGGTCCGCTATACGGCTTCCGCCATCCTCGTCTTCTTGTCGCAACCTTCTTCGTTAAACTTGCTCTCCGCAAAGCACAAAACGATAACACGGAGCTTCTCGCGGTTGGCAGCAGCGATAATTGCGCCATCATCTTCCCAACCAACGAGGGCTACTTCAACAGTTCCTCCCCGGCTCCCGAGTCCTCATCATCAACAGACGAAATGCCCCAACCTCCCGTTCCCAAGGGATTCACCAGCCGACGTATCGGCCTACACCGAACTAATTCAGGAACAAGCTTATCAGGAAGATTGGAACACAATATACCCATATATCAACATGGCACACCATTGGTAGAAGGCCATCAAAAGGAGGTTTCAGCAGTTTCTTGGACCAATAATGGGGAATTGGTCACAGTGAGCGACGATTTGCATGCCAGATGTTGGCGTGAAGGCCCCACTGCACGGAATCTCAGAGTCGGTGGTGAAACAGAGGGTAGACGATGGAACTGTGGGTGGGCAGAGGTGAACGACCCAGAATATGACGAAGAGGAGTGCTGATTTATATGACACCAACCATTATGGGTTGTTCAGACACAGCAAATTGCTCATGATTTCAATTTTGCTTGGAAAGGTATCACAAAAGACATGGCGTTAGGGATTTGATACGCTATTAGGCTGGTGCATGCACAGATTATAGAAAGGTTTTTTGTATGTAATTATGATCCGGCTTTCGTCGCATGTTAGGAAATGTTGACTGGTCTGTGGGAATTGCTTTGTGGATTTGGTAGTTGGTGTGGAGATGAAAGCAATCAAAGTCAGAAAGATGATAATGAGACCCCTTTTCAGTGCATTTCTGTCGTTTGCATATTGTAGGACATGGTGCAACAACTATGTGATTATTTCTAAACTATCGCACTCAAAACACCTAGTGGCCATGCCCATCATCCTCCGCTTTTTGTTCCGGATCCAACTTTATCAACGTATCAATCCTCATGATAGCAATGCATGCTTCCACTGCGCTCTTCAGTTGTTTAACTTTACTCATGCTGGGCTCAAGGACGCCTGCTTTCAAGGTATCAGCGACTTTACCCTTCATCAAATCAAGTCCATAATTCTGATATGCCTTTCGTTTTGCAAGAGCTTTCTCTTCTTCAGTAGCTTTGCCCTCGTCGCGAGACTGTGAGATGGCATGGCGGCGGCGAAGCTGGGAGATAAGTTCGATGGAATCTTTGGCTGCGTTGACACATAGCGTTTTGGGAATGATAAGAAGTGACTGAGCAAATTCGCCAATTGCTTGTTGCTCCCGTGAATTCTATGAATGACCGTTAGCAGCTAGAAAAAGGGAAAGACGTCATTCCAACTTACCACGGTGAGAGCAAAATACTCGAGATAGATATGAAGCGCAGTCTCCACAGCACCTCCTCCAGGCACAATACTTCCGCTCTCGAGAGCTCTTTTGACAGCACAAAGAGAGTCATGGACAGATCGTTCCATTTCATCTAGCTGAAAGTCGTTTGATCCACGTAGGATAATCGACGCTGAGGTATGGGATTTGGTTCCTTTGATGAGAATGCATTCATCGTCGGAAATTCGCTCCTGCACAACTTCGTCTGCGCGACCTAGACTTGACGGCTCAAACTTTTCATCGCCATTAAGATCTGACAGGGTACTGAGTAAGGTAGCACCCGTAGCTTTCGCGATACGCCGCAAATCTTCCTTTTTACATCTCCTGACTGCCATTGCGCCTCTTTCAACAAACATTTTAAGGCAAAGATCATCAATTCCTTTGGTCGTAAGGATTACATTGGCACCAGCCTTCAGTATCATTTCCACACGCTCAAGGACGATGCCGGATTCCCGTTCCCGAATCTTCTCAAGTTGCGTGGGGTCATCGACTGTGATATGAACTCCGAGCTTCATCCGCTCTTTCTGCAAGTTCATGTCTAGACAGGCAATCCGTGCGTCCGTAATCCGAGTGGGCATGGCCTGGGACGCGACGGTACAGTTCAATGCGTAACCATTGACAAGTATGGATTCCGTGGCACTCTTTCCATGCGCTTTAAGAACATTCACAGCCTTGACAGGATACTTGATTTCGTTTCTTGGGGTTGTTGTCTTGACCGATAGTATAGCATCCACCACCATGTTTGCAAAAAAGTCCGCATCCGATCCAATGATTTTGCTTGACATCGATGTCTTTGCAATGTTTATCAAGCTATCTCTTCCAAGATTTTCAACCTTGGTGCTAATATTTTCGTTCATATATTTGACCGCCTCGCGTAGAGCTAGTTTATACCCTGTGATAATGGTCGTAGGGTGTATCCGGTTCTTCATCAATTCGTTCGCTCGGCGAAGAAGCTCTGCGGCAATGAGTACGACAGATGTGGTCCCATCCCCGACCTAATAGAAACGTTAAAAATGCCCATCCGAAATTAGGAAGGGTAATCTACCTCCTTATCCTGCTGATGAGCTAGGTCGACGAGAATCTTTCCTGCTGGGTGTTCCACATCTAGCAAGCTTAAAATAGTTGCTCCATCGTTGGTCACAGTAACGTCCTAGCCTGGTCAGTAGTTTTCTGTAAAACAGAGCACAAAGGCTTACACCAATGTCGTCCACCATCATTTTATCAAGACCGGAGGGGCCGAAGGAGCTTTTGACAACGTTGGCGATCGCCCGAGTAGCAAGAACTACGCACACCCATCAGCAAAGCCTCAATACATCAGAAGCAATAGGGTATCAAACCATTCTGGTCTCGAATATCTTGTCCGCTGAGCTTCTGGCCCCCCAAGAACTGTGCCCAAATTAGTGAAGTTCTCATGGCCCTGTTAAGGGTCAAGACGGAACGTACAAAGGGTGCCAGAGTTCCGAGACTGCTCAAAAATGGCTGTCATTTTGGCTGAATTGAGAGCAGCAACTTATCAACAACAATCAAGCTCTCCCTTGTTGCCTTCCTACTGGTGGTGGAGATACAAAATGGTAACTTTTTTGGGCAGTGCAGTTCACCGCGCCAAGCACTTTCTGCCCGTAAGGCGGTGAAATCTTTTGATGCCCCTCGAAATGACTGATTCTGGGGAATCCCTGAGCTTCCATCGCTGACTCCCTCCTTCGTTTCTCTGTGTGCCCGGCGCATTCTCGTTCACTTGATACCCTTGACGACTACCCCTACTTGCTATGTCAAATCTGCAGCCTCGAGACGGTGCTGACACTTCGGCCACCCTTCCAATTCGGACGATGGACCCCGCTCCTCAGGGAGACGCGATCCCTGCAACGGGTGAACTCTCCAAAAATGCTGCAAAGAAGGCCGCAAAACAAAAGAAACAGGCCGCTGAGAAGGCTGAAAAGGCAGCTAATAAAGGCATTGGCAAATCTGAGTCAAAGACCTCGACCGCGAAAGCCCCCAAAAAGAAGATTGAGGGTGCCGCTCTTATTGGTATAGATGTCGCGAAGGAAGATGATTTTGCTGCATGGTACCAGCAGGTGCTATTGAAAGGAGAGATGCTAGATTACTATGATGTATCCGGCTGTTTTGTTCTAAAGGTGCAGCGGTTTCCATCTCAATTTTACTTTGAAAATTTGCTAATCGTTCTCTAAATATAGCCTCATTCTTTTTTCATCTGGGAAGAGATACAAGCGTGGTTTAATGATAAAATTAAGAAGATGGGTGTTAAAAACTGTTCTTTTCCATTATTCGTGTCCGAAGACGTCCTGAAAAAGGAGAAGGATCACATAGAAGGATTCGCCGCAGAAGTCGCCTGGGTTACACATGCGTATGCTTCTTCCATTGCCCGTTCTAGAAAACATTCTGGTTCATGCTGCTAACCCATGGCCAGTGGAAATAATCAATTAGAGAAAAAGATCGCTATTCGTCCAACTTCAGAAACGGTGATGTACCCATATTATGCGAAATGGATTCGAAGCCATCGTGATCTTCCACTTAAACTAAACCAATGGAACTCGGTGGTAAGATGGGAATTCAAAAATCCTCAACCATTCCTTCGCACTCGTGAATTTTTATGGCAAGAAGGGCACACCGCGCACTTAACTGAAGCGGCTGCACGCGAGGAGGTTCTTCAAATTCTTCAGCATTACGCTCATGTCTATGAGCAGCTTCTTGCGGTCCCAGTCATCCAAGGACAAAAAACTGATAAAGAGAAGTTTGCTGGTGGTCTTTACACCACCACTGTTGAAGGTTACATCCCGGCTACTGGCCGTGGTATTCAGGGTGGCACGTCCCATGGACTAGGTCAGAATTTTAGCAAAATGTTCAACATAACCGTCGAAGACCCTACTTCAAAACCCGATGAAAAGAAGCCGCCACTTTACGTCTGGCAGAACTCATGGGGTTTATCCACTCGTACGCTTGGTGTTATGGTGATGGTACATAGCGATAACCGCGGATTAGTACTTCCTCCGCGAGTGGCTGATATTCAGACCGTTATTGTTCCTGTCGGGCTTACGGCGAAGACTCCTGACGATGTGCGCTCATCGATTAACGCTGAAATTGAGCATTTGAGGTCCGTCTTAGAGGCAGCTGGAGTGCGGGCCGAAGTCGACAAACGCGAGGGCTATAGCCCAGGCTGGAAATTCAACGATTGGGAACTCAAAGGTATCCCTCTTCGTCTCGAATTTGGCCCCGGAGAGTCAGCCGGCGGCTTTGTAACTACGTCTCGTCGCGATATTCCCGGGAAGGAAGGGAAATCTAGCATTCCAATCTCTGAGTTAGCTACAGCCGTCCCAGCCCTTCTTGAAACCATCCAGGCAGACCTTTACGCCCGCGCAGACGCTGAATTCCGCGCCCATATCAAACACATCACGAGGTGGGAAGACTTCTGCCCTGCTCTTAATGATAAAAATCTTTGCATGATCCCGCACTGTTTGACAGAACAATGCGAAGACGAGATTAAAGAAATGAGTGCTCGAAAAGCCGAAGAAGAAACAGGCGAAGCTATTGATGCCAAAATGCCAAGCATGGGCGCAAAGAGTTTGTGCATCCCATTCGAACAGCCGGCAGGCATTGAAAAGGGTGTTACAAAATGTACAAATCCCAAGTGCTCAAAGATGGCAGAGCAATGGTGCTTGTTTGGACGTAAGTTTCCCTTCGTGTTAACACAGCTCTTGCAACCATGGTTTCAGCAACTAATCGAACCTTGCTGCTCTTCTCCAGGCTCATACTAAAGCAACTTTGGCATGCATCTTTGAAAGCTAGCTCGAATGGCAAACAACCAACCCCTAAGCCCACATGCTACCTATCATGCAGTTGCCAATTTCGTCGCGACATTTGGTAATCACAGATCTTCTTCAGTGCACGGAGTATATGTAGATGGTAACTAGCGGATCTCCACCCGATTGAAATGCAAGTCAACTCGGATAAGTTTCCTAGATCGAGATGATCAGCTTAGTGATGAATCACATTTCGTAGACGAACTCTCAATCAGTGATCACAGCGTCAAGCTTCGAGATCTGCAGTCGCATCCGACAGCCACACCCGCGTAAGCTGAGATATCAGAGGTCGGAGATCCAACCCTATCCGACGTCAGCTGCACAGCTAGCCAGCCCAAATTACTCTGTATGCAAGAGCATGATACACCACAAGTGGCAAAATTGGGATATTGAACATGCACATTCGTAAATCAGAGCGCTCACAAAACCTATTTCCATACCACCCGGGAGATCAAAGTGAGCGGGATTTGCCTTTCCCCCAAGGGCCAAATCTATGCACCAGGTTCTCCATTTGGAGTACAAGTGTAACTAACCCGGAATAGAAAATGGGAAAATTGGGTACCCAATATCTGCACCTTATGATGAATTGTTGAATAGCTCCAAATGATTCAAAACCAATACAAGGCCAAGAGATGTTTCATAAGGTTTTTCCATGATGCTTCTATGAGCTGCAATTCGCAACTAGCATATGTGTTACCCAGTGTAACTACATTCAACACAGATGTTGAGTACTCTACGAAGCTGCCAGTTCTCTATCTTGAAGAAAAAAGAAATAATCAATGGTCCTTGGGCCAGGAGAACTCTCCACAAAATTAGGAAAGCTTGGGGCCTAGCGGGTTTAGCAGTAAGGATAGAGCATCCGTCAAAATAAGACTCATCAGTTGAATTCCTGAGGCTATCAATGTCCCTCAAAATTTTAGCTTTCCTCCGCATTTTCAAGGCATCAGAGGTATCCTAAATTGAGATACAGCTCGTGAAAGTGACTATGCGAGCTATGCAAATGACTTCGATTGACAAGCTGCTTACGGAGTAGATCGTTCGTGAAAAAGATTAGGGAGATAACGACTTTTTTCGGATGTCGCTCTCACATTCGTTTAACAGCGTCGATGAGGGCTGAGCGTAAGTATGTCTTCGTTGACGTTCAAAGCGATAAGTGGCATCGCGTTCCAAATCCATCAGTGCAGGAATAGACAACTCTCGCCCCGGCGTAGTTGGGCTGCGTTCTGTTTCTTTAGAAGACGTTTTCTGAAAATATCGTGTTTCATATTTCCCTTTCCTCGAAAAATTAGTACTCGGAGCTTTGTGCCGTGGAACTTGTTCTTGGGAATGTTCTACTATTAGGACAGGAGATATCTCAGCACATGCATCAAAAGAGCCATCGGAATTGATTCGATGGAAGGCATCGTGAGAGTTGATTTCGCGAACAATGGCGTCTTGTAAAGTCTCTGTTGCCGTGCTGGGCTCTGTAAGTCGCGGACTGCACGCTTGCTTCAACAGATTTATGATCTCGTTTAATTTATGGGTTGCTGGATTCGGTATAGAGGCAGGGCCGTTTACAACTTCGGCGATACTGGGATTCCGTTGGCTTTTGGGAGAAGAGGTCTCAACAGAACGAGTACCCACTTTAACAAACATTTTGCGAGGGGCAGCTAGCTCCATGTTTATAGACAGATCTCGCACATTTTTCCTAGTCGAAAACGTGCATGGTTTGGGGAAAAGTAGAAGATTGCATTGAGGTTGAGGGACTTTTTCGCCGGCAGCCCTCGGTCCCGACTTCAGTCGGCTGGATTTTGGTGCTTAACCACTAGTTAGCTTTTGTTCCTGATTTTTAATGCAAGCGTATGAGTTGGACTTACCTCTCCTGCCCCCGGAACCAGCGCTTGCTAACTTATCATATGCATCGTTCATCTTAGTGTTCAACGCTGAAGTTGAATTGGCATGAGTTGTTCCGGTTGCTGGACGAGAGCCATTGGACGACTCAGTAGTTATCTTCGTTTTATCGAATTTTGATGCTTCATTTTCAATCGCGGCAGAAGAGTATTTTCGTAAGCCATGCTCTGAAGTGCTGGTTCTCAAATTTCCCCCTCCATTGTCAACAAAAGATTTGCGGTTAGACGCAGGCGATTGCGAACGCGTTCTGGTACGGCCCTCTTTAGTTTCCCGAACTTGTGGCCTCGTTTTCTGGACGCGCAAGTGATACCGCGAGGCATCACATGCAAGGCTACCTCCGTTTCGTATAATATTGCGGTCCGCCACATCTTCCTGGTATATCGCTGATATCACTCGAGCATAGGGATCTTGGACCTGGATCGGTGGAGTAGTGATATTTCGCTCCGCAATATCTTCATTATATAGGGTTAAAGGCGATACCGGCGTCGATGGGTAATTCTGAGGCGGGAAAATGGCTTCAAGGACATCAATATGGTGTTTTGTCCGTAAGGGGCATCGTTTCGGATCAATATAATGGTAGCGCTTTTCGGGTCTGGAACGGAAATGGTCGTGCAGATCCTCGAATTGCCTGTCAATTCCCAAAAACGTTTGATTCTCCATTTTCAAAAGGGAAGGCTGGCATATTTTTGGCGGATGCGCCTCTGTGAAGATTTTGAAGAAGTGTACGCCCCTCGATGGCGAGTAACAACCGAGATCCGCCGAATCAGGGCTACACAATCGGGATTGTATCTTCTCCGCGTTCAAGAACTTCTTTAACCCTACCATATTGGTTATTACTATTGGTTATTATTATTGAAAGGATGAAGTAGTCAAGACTTCGGCGCGCCGCGAAGATTGCCAGATAAACAAAGGAGAATGACGAACCGTTTTATAGGGGAGGAAGGCTGCGCACGGGATTACAATATCGATCAAGAGTCGGGCAAGAACATGGTTCAAGATTGATGAAGAGAGTTTGGCGATCAATGCAAGGGTAAGCGGAGAAAGTTGACCTGTATTCTCGAATTGCTCACTTGATGCCGTGCAGGAAAGATGCAAGAATTTCTCCTATCGTTACCATGATTTGAAGGATGCAGGCGTTCAATGCAATTTTATAATCAAGGCTGTTGCCCCGTCCCGCGAGAAGCCAAATTAGCTGGCATTGTGGTGATAGTTATTAGTGCACGACAGCAGGATCCACCGTCCGTATTTTTCACCCTTTTCTTTCAGAATCTCCTGACAGCTTTGGTCCCGAGGATTTCTGGCTCCACGGGTCCTCTAGGAACCTGAACCAACCTTAAAGCATGCCTGGATGCAAGCCTTTTAACACCCCTATTTTGTGATAAAATTCATCAGACCGTTGGCTGGTAGCCAAAGGGCGCGGTTGCAAGCATCAACACGGCTCCTGCCAGCCGTTCCCTTTGGCATTGTAGGTCCACAGTCCCGGCTTTAGCGCCGAAGCGGAGCATTTTTCAACGGCTGACCAGGAGCCCAGCTGCCCAGGACGGACTGTTGTTTGGTCTCGAGCTCCAAGCCGCCTTGGTGTGGAGCGCCGCTAGAACAGTTCAGTGTTAGGACAGCGAATTTCGCTGTTGTTTAAACAGGGGATTCCATGCTAGAAGCGTGATTGGACCCAGTCATTTTGTGCGATGCATGAAGCCAAATCGACAACCCGGCGATTCAGGAAAATACACGCTTGCAATGCTCACATGGATGTGGTGAACCTGAGAATCGTAGGCTGTGGGAAGGGCTTTGAACGCTCTGGCCGCATACCACGGAGTAGCGATTGATTAATATGAAGTTCGAGCACATGGTTAACTGGTTGCTTATCCGCAGCGGAACCAAATAAATGTTAGCTCAAGCCTAACCCATGGGAATGCTGATGTCACTAACCTCGGATGCTTCTAACGAGGAGCTCCGTGATCAAACGTCGTTGACGGTACAGAGCATTTGAAGTTGGCTGAGTTCCGCAAGGGAGCTGATGTTGAAATTACCCAAATCTACAACTCACCTGACCTGCTTCTTCTTCCGGCATATTGATATCGCAGCCCTAGTTGACTAGTTATTCTCTAATCCAGACCATGAGAACACGGCTTGCCAATTGACCCAAGTGCATTACTATCTGACAACAAATCTTTCCACTTGGGAGCTATAAAAGTCACGCCATATCTTCAGTACACAACCAGAAGAGCCGGTTGCCGGCATCATAGAAAGGAAGCCATAACGCCACTCTTGCTTTGAAACAATACACGGGAACAGGGCTCTAGCAGTAGTCGGGCCTCCCATCACTCTCATTCAATAACAATAGGCTCCTTGGAAAACTCAGTTTTGTTTTGGCCTTTCGGGTTCTCCTCCGCTGGAACCCATGGAACTTCAAGGTATCGTTTGACATCGTTTTCTTTGTTACTATGGCTTTGCGCACCCCCCATGGTCGGCATTCGCCCAAATGCAGCAGACGCCGACCCGAACAGCGCGTTGTTGACTGACTTCTCTGTTTTTCCGATAGCGATTGAACTGTGGGGACTAAGCCGGTTGCGAGGGGAATGAGGGTCCATATCGGTGATAACAATGTGCGGGAGTTGGTATTGTCTCCAGCTCCATTTGTCGTCTGCCGCAGGTTGGAATCCCGGGTAGCGAGTACAAAATGTATCTATTTGCGGTAGGGGCGCAATTTTTGGCACTGTCGGCTTTATCACGGGAGAATCGATGGATGAGGTTGAAGACAGGGAGATCGTGTCGCTCGGCGAAATCTCAACGTGGGAGCTAGTACTTATATGCGAGGGAGCTGCTTGCGAAGGTACTATTGCTTGAGCCCAGTTGTTTCCTTGAAAGTTCTCTGTGGGCGCTTGCGACGAGTTGAACGGATTGATAACGTCCTGCCAGGCTCGAAGAGGCAAGTCTGTGGACGCAGTATTGAATTGCGGCAGTACAGGCTGATTAGCTGCATCACTCGATATTTGATACCCGTTTTGCGGTTGAGGGACATAATGTGGAACGACCCAGTCAAGTCCATCTGAATGGCCCGCTGGTCCAACTCCAACGATTTCCATGTCGCTGTTAAACGTGCCGCCGAAACCAGTTGATATCGGAAACCCAGTATGAATCGCTAACGCCGAGTTTTCGTCCCCTGATCCAACCTTTCTGCGTTTGTCATCCTGAAATCTAAAATTTGATTCTGCATGTCGTTTCCTCGCCAGCATGCTCCTCCGTCTGATAGCAAGTGGGATGTCCTCCTCATCGTCGCCTTCGCCAATTCCGTTCATGTTATTACCAACCCCCATGCTGTAACAGCTGAGATCATCATCAATTTCCACCTTGACGACCGGTTCAGCGATTTTCGGGTGCAGATATCCTACCCTGGATGTAGGTATGTTGCTCTTCGCCTTACTGCTCAGTTTCCCTTTCTCAAGAGTTTTCACGCTTTTGGCTGCGCTGGATTGAGCTTTTCCTTTGCCACGACTGCTAGATGATGACAATCTAGCGGTACCTTCCGTCCCTCCCGGGAAAAGCGTTCCTGCTGGACTGTTCAACGCGCCGTTTTCTATTGTCTTTTTCAAGCGCGTAAAGCGCATTCGCGCTGCTGGTGGATTGATATTTGCAGCTTCGCCGACAGCATGGAAGTCGATCTAGATGTAATTTTGGTTAGCATTCTACTGGCTCATCACACAGATAATCAACTGATTTAATGTGACGAGGAGATTATATCCGCAGTTGTTACTGGAGATGCTGCTGTAGGGACGGAGCAGACTCACAGTCTTGTAATCGGACTTTTGCAAGCAGAGGTACAGGAACCATAGGTTCACGTCCAGCTGGAGTTTTGAAGGCATACCTCAATATGTGCACCTCTCCCTTGATGCAACACTTGATACAAGGCTAGAGAATCAAAAGCAGCCCTATTAAATTATAAATAGGAGCCTTGTATAGGAGCAGGGGGTTTGTTGAAAAACAAAAGTGTTTGGAGGTATCACAATTACAAGGAGACAAAGGTAAGAGGGTGAAGAATAGTTAGAAGAATTTCTACGTCAAAGAAGTCTCTAGATTAGAAAGGAAACTAGATGACGCGCAAAGGAGGATAAACTGGAATACCAGCATTAGATTAGAATGTCTTACTCATCGCTGCAAATAGGCGAACAGCTGAATGGAGAACCAAATTGTTCTCAAAAGCCCTAGAAGCATAGCTTTTAAAGCCATCAAGACCAACTGCAGACAAGG
Source organism: Uncinocarpus reesii 1704 (assembly GCF_000003515.1). Classification (NCBI taxonomy): domain Eukaryota; kingdom Fungi; phylum Ascomycota; class Eurotiomycetes; order Onygenales; family Onygenaceae; genus Uncinocarpus; species Uncinocarpus reesii. The sequence continues at coordinate 657,319 of NW_003052500.1, read as the reverse complement.
AGATAAGTAGCAAATAGAGTACCGGGACCTAGAAATTGGGATCCTAGGAGCTAAAGTGTCCAAACTTTTGTATTCATTTCATAACTGCATATCATGGTCTTCATCATCAGCCTGAGTCTTCTCAGTGGGTAAATTTGCAATTCGTTGGGCGGATTCTTTCGCAGCTTCTAGAAGGATAGTATGTGAAGCCCGAGCTGCTTCGACAGCACCATCCATAAGTGCGTCATGACCAATGCCGGTCACATCTCCTTTCAGCCAGACCTCGGTGATTTCATCGCGTGACGGCATATATCCCACTATACAGAGCGAAGCAATCTCCCTATGTTCAGATGGGTCAGGGTCTAGCACCAAAGATCTCCCGGGTTGTTTGCCCGTGCCATCTTTGTTAATGCTATCTTTATCGTCCACAATAGCCGCGACTCCCCCAGTATGTAAGTCCAAGCAGTCAATCCTAGCATCTACAATTGCCGCCGAAGCGACCGTTATAGAGTGCGCGAGAAGACTCATCAATCCCCAGCCGTCGACTCCGCCCAAGGGTCCCAAGGAAAGCGAGTCGGCCCACCACCGATCATCCTCTCCTTCGAGAATGTTTACCGTAACATCTAGTCCGCTCTTGGGCCATCTATCTCCAATGATCATGCCTCCGAGGGCAGTTTCCAGGTGGACAGCCAGGTCTCTTTCATTAATGTCTCGGATATACCCTCGTCGCCTTCTGCCAGCGAAAGGCGCAAATTTGACGTGGGTGGAAAGAAGAAGATTAGGAGAAAATGGCGCGGAGCGAGGGAGAGGCCTGGGACCGTGGACCGTGCATATGAGCTTTAGAGATGAGGTAGGCGGGATTAGAGTGGTTGGCTTTGCAAGGTCGCCAGGGAATTGTAACTCGAGGTATGCGGACCCTGATGCCGAAGGAATGATGCCAGTTTTTAAAACTGTAAATAATATCAGCTAAGTATCCCAAAGTTATTCAATGGCTTGTGGCATACATATTTTTCTCAATTCATTGGCTTTTCGAGTACGGGTCGGCCTTTCTACCGCTATTGTCTTTTGGCCCTCTACTGACAGTAGTGAGGCTAGAAAAACTGGAGGCCGAGTACCTCCAGCAGGACCGTTAATTCTTCTTTTATCTGTCATTGTAACTTATATGTAGCAAAAAATTGAGCAGCCATCGACGCGGTTTTGGGTGTGCATTGAAAATGAGCTGCTTGGAAGAGGTCGAGGTGCCCAGCTCCATGTTTGCATTGTTTGCGGGCTTACAGCGGAATTACATTTCCCCGATTTGGTTCCATAAAAATTCTTCCTTCGACTCTTGGAAAGACGCACAACAAAAAGTTGTCGATGCCTTCGAAATATCAAATGTTTTTCTACACGATGCACTAAATTGATAGGTATGTCACATTTCATTCTGCCGTTCGACTTTTTCATTCAATGAGGAAACCTTACCAAAAGTTCTTTCGTGGAGACATCCCATGATCCATTTGAACATGCATCACCATCTGACCGTTACTACGTCTCTACCTTATGCCGTGACGCTCTTGAAATATCTGGATTAAGCTAATTCAAGAGTTATAGGTCTCAATTCTATTTCATACAGAGCGTCAATGCTAAATGTAATTTCTCAAGGTATATCCTCTCTTTTGCTTCCCAGTCAATTCATTGAACCTATTTATCATGATGAGATCCTATTTTTTTCAGTTCTGCTTCTGCAATCACATTGAAGAAAACAAAATACCAAAGTAACGATCCTGATATCGCGCAATATCTTGTATACTGCAGTTTGACCTTTGACAGTTCTGCGTTGAACCTGTTGGCTAACTTTTGACAAGAACTGAAGTAGGTAATTAATCGTCACCCTGGCGGAGACTCAGAGACCTAGTCAGCTACAGGCAATGAAGACTTTATAAGACGAATTCTTCGGCATGCAACGCGACATCAATTTTGTATCGCGAATACACCGTGATTCGATGGCTATCGACGTACTGTGCACTTTACTTGCCTACAATCATACACGATGAATTTCTGCCTTGCATCCTTGGACTAACTCCCCCTAAATAAATTAAGGACAGACTCTAGAAATTTCGAATTTATTTACTTTGTATAGTCAAATAAAATTTGACTGTTCTGGATATCTTTTGTGCATTCATCAGCAATCATCACCCACCCTCCCATTGGAAAAAAGGAATAACCATAACTCCCACACGTATATGGGCTTTATCGTAAATAAGGAATGTTGGTCATAAAAAGCCCGATAAAATAAATCAAACATCTCTCGTTGCTTTTCTATTTCAAGATTTGGATTTTCACCGTCTGGAGGCATGTAGCCAACCAGTGATATTTACCAAGTCTTTAAAGATATATAACCAGACCTGCGTCGGGATCAGTAAGGTAAAGAAAGCTTCGGCAATATATAACCTCAAGGTCATTGGAAAAAAATATTTAAAGATTATATTCAAACAGAATGTGGATGTTCTGAACCGTTGACGCTGTCTAATCTTCCTGCACTGGCGTGGTTGTGCCGCTTGAGCGGGACATGCTGTATGGTGCCTGGGGAAACTGTCAGAAACACGCCTGGAAGAAGACCACGATTCAATTCTTTGAAAATTAGCAGTACTACATACGAGGACCTTCTTTGCATTGCATATTCGCCAGGCCAGGTTGCGAACACTGCCATCAGCACATACGACTTCAGGTGCAAATTCTATACCGAACCTAAAAGCCGGTTAGTTGTCAAGTTTCAGCCAAGGGCCTATGACTCTTGATAGAGAGGAAGATATGGCAGAGAAATGGAGGAGCACTGACATATGCTGGACAGCGAAAACCACGCGTTTCGCATATTTGCTGTCCCTATCCACTTGAGACCCGAAAGCCTCCTCGGAATTCTGCGGTGCAATGTCCGCATCCCGATCTAGGCAATTTTGTACGATCGGAAGCAACGCTGCTTCAATGGCAGGCCTGACAACCCCGTGGTTGTCCAGTGGGATTTCGTTTTCGTCGAATTTCGCAATTCGGATTTCGAAAGGGCGAGAAATTGCCATAACATTGTGTTTCCCGTTATGGTGATATCTAAATTCAAACACACCTTGGTTCCACCAGAGTTTGTCACCAGAAAAGACCATTTCTCCAGAGGCTACCTCCCGTGATTTGCCATTTTTACCTTGAGAATGCTCGGAGATGTCGCTACTTTTGAGCCCGATTTCACTAGTTGACGAATCAAACGCGCCCTCGTTGGTAGCAACCCATCGTCCCTGTGACGACACCTTCGTGATTTCGCGGGACGAGTTATGAGTGACCATGTACAAGCCAACCCAATCCTTCTTGCTGTGATTCAAAGGGGCAGTCCACTTGACCTTGATTGGTGCACCATATTCAAAGACCAAGTTTTCACTGCCTCTAGACGACTGAGACTTCTCTTTTGTTTCGCCGCCAGACTTATTGAATTGGGTCAATTCTGTGCCTTCAACGCTAAGAGCGTAATCCTTCAACTCGTAACCGGCAAGGTCTGGTTCCAAACGTGTGATTGTGATTCTAGCTGGGTACTTATGGAAAAGTGCAGTTGTATCCTTCACAAATGTGTTGACGCCAGCGGCAAGTTTTGGACGCGCAGTGTCAATAACTTCTTCCACGAAGTCGATGGACTCATCAAGAATTTTGTCAACACTTCCTTGAAACTGTTTCAGAGAATTTGGCAGAGACCGTTTGATACTCTTCACCAACCCGGCATCACGCCGCAAACTTCGCCCATAAAGCTTTTGCATATGTGGACGTTCGACCAATTGAATAAACGCGATGCTCAAGGTGTGGCTTAGGAGGGCAAGAAATATCATTGCCCGACTGTTCGTTATCAGAACGGCGCCCCATACACCCGCTAGGCCAAGGACACGTTCAGGGTTGTTCAGGAACCGGTAAATGCCGCTATAAGTCAGCTTCGGGGATTCGTCGTAAAAGAAGTCGCCAAAAAACCAGCCAAACTCCCCAAGCGATTCATAGATACTCATCGATGTCCAGATCTGCAAGGCAATCAGACTAGCACCCAAAACATGCCTCAGGATAGCCAGCCCGTAGCCCCAATCTTGTGGTAACGTGTACATTTTCCAAGCCGCGGCAATAAAGCTAGCGTAGCAAGTAGTCATGCTGAGATGGTAGATTCCTTGCCATTGCCTCCATGCTTCGTCCTGGCCCTCTCCAAATTTAACAAAATGCCTTGTCCAAGACTTGCGAGCCGATTGACGATCCAGGATGTACCCTATCCCAGCGGAATACCATATTCTCCACAAGGCGGCGTTTAAGACAAATAGGAAACGATAAATTGGAGTAGAGGGTGTAACCATCGTAAAGGCGAAGAAAAGCAGATGGATCAAAAGAACCGAGAGGTCTGTAACCCGATGGAAATCTATACTACCGACTAGAGCGTGCGTTGAACGCGGTTGTGTTGTGCCGGGAAGAGACATTGGAGGAGTAGCGTCGCTGTTGAACGAGTTCGATCGCGATCCTGGTTCTTCATGCAAGGCAGTGTCTGGGTCAACAACCCGTTTTCGAGGCGGGGGAGCGTTATATGTCTTTTCAATGTGTGGATTTTCGACCAACACAAGGAAGGCAAATTGCGCTGCATGTGCTAGAATAGAGATGAAAAGCACTTTGTAGCTAGCTGCCATTAAGGAGATGCCGTAGTACCCAGCATAACCAACCGAGTACATTGGGTGCGGTGCCATCTCAAAGACGCCGTCGAACGTCAAATCCTGGTCGATCAGATAAAAGAAGTCGCCCCAGTACCAAGCGAAGTCCTTGACGACGCGATGCGCATCCAGTTTAACCCAGAGGTTGAACAATACGAGACTCAACCCTGTAGACCACCGGAGCAGCATCATAAAAAAGCCTTCATCCACAGGGCGGCTTCCACAAGCAACGGCAAATAGGCAGTACGAAGTAAAGTCGCACATGAGGATTAAATCAACCACACGTCTAAAAACCAACCAAGTATTGTATTCAATGGGTGCATTCTCGAACGAATAGTTTTCCGGGATCTTGGTTTCGAGCTCCCGTTTGATGAAACGATAAAGAAGCGGGTGCCGGTTTTCCCCAGTTGACGGATCCACGAACAGTTGCAATTTCCGTGCCCAGAGCACGAGAGTGCGATGATTCGACTGCATATGTAGTAGCCATCCTATTCCAATATTATACGCTGCTCTCCAGGACAAGAATATAAATGCGAAGACGGGTATGCGAAACGACGTTGGCAGGGCTCGAAGCAATAATAAATGAAGAGCCAGGATCGAGAGGACCAGGATATCGGATAAGTTCTTCGGTTCTGACGGAGACAGGAGTTGCGAGACCATATCACGAGTGTGTGGTACGGTAAATACTATTCGGGCACGTCAGTTCCCTGATTTCTGAAATGCTCTGATCAAAATCCCAAGTACATCCACCCGTTCGGCTCTAGGCCGGTAGACTTACCAGTACCATCTGGCGTCCTACCAAACGTCGTCTTCTCCGGTTCCACAGTACTCGATTCATCTGTGCGCATCTTGCTCATCAAAGGGTCTAATGATGCTGGGGTGATTGTTTCTTTGGGAGCCTGTGTCCTCCTCTCGCGGAGTCCATCGCATCCCAAAGGTGACACTGCCGGGTCAGTCATGACAATGGTCCTATCGTCACGGCGCCAATGCGGGTTAAGCCGCAAGAGGGGGACGCGCAACGCGGATTGTCAAGTTGAATTGACTGAGGAGTCGACGGCGCTCCTCAGCTTGTGTGCAGTTTGTCGGTTGAAGGATCGGTTGACGGGTTCAGGTTGAATCAAATACGAGGTATATCAGGTACCTCGCAGTCGAACCGCTACTCAGGCACAGGGCAGAGATGATAACAGCTGGTGGACTAATTGGTTGGTGCGTCCTGATTTCAATGCTGGCTGTTCAAAACTGCGTTGACCAAGCGAAAGCAGGAATTGTGATCGACTCTTGGCGGAAACATGTGCCGCGTGCAGGGTTCTGGAAGTCACGAAGAGTAAACAGCAGCAACACCCCGCTATTTCTCCTCATTCTCCAAGTCGAATCCGCTCCTACTAGGCAATCATTGAAGCATCGCTACTCCGTACTCCGTATAGGATTCCAAAGGCCATCTGCTTCAGAGACTCGGTTACGTAGCGCGCGGCGGTCAACGTAACCTCCTCGCCCGCCTGCACCAACATTAACAACCCTCCGATAACTACTCGACTAATTAACTAAGTTATCTCTTGCATCTCCGAAGAGTTGATTAACAGTCAAAGCGATGACTCCATGTCAAATGGTCATCTGCATAAGGTAAGTTCGAGAACGCCGTGATGCCGTATAAATTTCTTCGCTCCACTACGGAAGATCTACATTTCTTTCCAGACTACGGAGTATCAAGCAACGGAAGTATTTAATCTGCTGTGGTGTTTGCCCCAAACCGTTTATAGCAACAGACTGCTTTCCCCATCATGTGTACTCCGTATATACGGCTTTATGGTTGTCCAACAAGGAGTGCAGAAAAAGCGGCAGTTGATACGGCATCCACTCCTATGAATATCATATTTCGTACAACATATCCGACCGGCAAGCCTGTTGTTTAACTTGCCACCTCCAGATTGATATAGCATTATCTGGTGAAACCCAAGCCCCAAAATTCTCCATCTCCCCGCGGGCCCCACTAAAGATCATTGGTCATGATGCTGTATACGGAATACATCCGACAATATCTCGAAATCGAGCCGAGAATAATCGCTGCCACTGTCATATACCCCATGATGCTTTTCATTGTGCCTCATCATTATTCACTAACTACCCCGTACCCATTCTCAACTTACGTATGCTACTACTTTCTCACTAATTCCATCTTCGCCAGTAAACTGCTGAAGACCTGAAAGTGGGCTAATCCCGAGATAAATTCATGTCTTCTGTTCAGTATACATTAGCACACCTGTGTTCGGAGTCATGCGATGCATTTTCGTGACCAGTTGTCTGTGGGATAGAATTGTTTGCATGCAAATAAGCTTAAGAGCTAAAAAGCTTGTTAGAACACACTTGTTAGCGGGGTCCCTGCATGACAAATCCAGCATAGTCGCCACCGCTCATAAACTGCTGCATGCCACTCAGATGCTCCCTTTTTTTATTGAGAAGTATCGAGGCTGGTTGATTCTGTTATAATTTTTAGTCCAAGTACGGGAGGAAATGGCCCCCTCATTCGAAGAGCCAGCCGTGGCTATTGCTGCTATGACCAAATCGGCCCCGGAATTGGTCGCACCTGAGCCCGGTATGTCTATCTCTCGAATCGTCCCCAAATAGCTTTTCTTTCGCTAACTTGGATTTCTTTTTAGAACATTGCCCGGGTCTTGAATCGGAACAAGCAGGCAAAGGTGATGCATGTGCTGGTTGCCCGAATCAAGCCATTTGCGCTTCCGCCCCCAAAGGCCCAGATCCTGATATTTCCACCATAACCGCCCGTCTATCCTCTATCCGACACAAAATCCTTGTTCTTTCTGGTAAGGGAGGGGTCGGAAAATCTACATTCACCTCTCTCCTCGCCAACGCTTTTGCATCAAACCCTGATTCCACGGTTGGTATTATGGATACAGATATCTGTGGCCCTTCGATACCGAAGATGATGGATGTGGAAGCAGAAACCATACATGTCAGCAATTCGGGATGGAACCCCGTTTGGGTGTCTGATAATCTCGCGGTGATGAGCGTCCAGTTCATGTTACCAAATCGAGATGACGCTGTGATTTGGCGGGGGCCGAAAAAGAACGGATTGATCAAACAATTTTTGAAAGATGTCGAATGGGGGGAATTGGATTATCTGATAGTCGACACGCCACCAGGCACTTCAGATGAACATCTCTCGGTCAACTCGTTTCTCAAAGAATCCGGCGTTGATGGTGCTGTTTTGGTGACGACTCCGCAAGAGGTCTCGCTGCTAGATGTCCGAAAGGAAATCGATTTTTGCCGAAAAGCCGGTATTCGAATACTAGGATTAGTGGAAAATATGTCAGGATTCGTCTGTCCGAAATGTACAAATGAATCGGAAATATTCAGGCCCACGACCGGCGGCGGGAAAAGGCTCGCAAAGGATATGGGCATTCCATTCTTGGGTTCGGTTCCACTAGACCCTCGAGTCGGTATGGCCTGCGACTATGGAGAGAATTTCATGGACAGATACCCCGAAAGCCCTGCGTCCATGGCATTAAGACAAGTTGTGAGAGCGGTGAGCCAGTTGGTCGGAGAAAATCCTGATCAAGTGCTACCCGAAGCTGATGCTGCATAATGGCTGCAAGCCTGTGGACTCGACCCTACATGTCTTTGGCGTTTCTAAGAAGGGATGTTGATCAATCTTTGAGCGCAGCATTTTTTCGGCTTTGAGTAGGCTTTTGGCGCATTTCCGGCGTCTCAATCGTGATTCCCATATTTGACGGTCAGTGGTGTTAGACATGAATGTTGATGAGATTGATACCTTTAAGTACTCCCTACTATACGGAGTACTACAAGTTACGATACTCCCCTTCAAAATATACTTGAATTAGTTGGTGGCCTTTATGGGCAAAAGTTATCTAGACCTCTCCTCGGACTTGACTGCATGCACAACACGCAGTAGCTAGATCGAATAGTTAAGCACCTCTCTCCCATATTTGGGATAGAAGAGAAAAAGAACATCCCTCAGGCGGGATTCTACGCTTAGCCATAAAGCTGGATATTTGAATATCTGAGGATACGGGTCTCTGACAACGCCCTCCCAGGAAGCAACTGGAACCTATGAGAGCAAAGGAAGCAACTTTCACAAGGGCCAGAGCAACGTCTCCGGCTCGAAAAAGGCATCTCTCAACCCCGATTCGCTTATGAAACAGCCACCCATGCGGAAGAATCAACAGGGACCTGGTGGTGCGACGGCTGCCAAGGCCACCACACCCGCGCCGGCGTTTCGCACGACGATCTCAACTTCCCTCAGCCAGTCAACCACCGATCAGATGCGCCAGAAGACACTTTCGACAACACACGGTTTCAAGGCTCAAGGCTGAAGGCCCTTGCTTTTCTTCTATTCAATCTCGAAATGGCCCCTAAAACATGCCAAGTCGAGGCGGGCCCAGTGGGTGGTCGATTTCTTGTTCGCGCCGCGATGTGGATGCGGAGGGTTCTCGCTGCTCGGGAAGCTCCCCTTGTATTTCTCTGAAAACAACCAATCCGACTTGGATGCCAAATCCTCCGTTTGCCTCTAGGATAGGCCTTGTAAAGCCCATGGGTTCACAGGAAGCGTTCCTGCGAGCTCCCCCTTGGATGGATTCTGACTCCATGGGAAATCTTATTAGAACAACAGAGGCTGCTCCAAGACTCGTTTTCTCACGTTTCCTTGCTCATCTTTCTGCTTTCTTCCATTTCAATTGTATAAAATGACAGAGGCATAGAGTGCATTTCTTTCATCGCTTAGTCGTTCTTTTTTAGCCCCGATTGTTGACAATCGGCGTGCGTTCTTGTTCCTTTCCCCTCCACGCTCATCAGGTTCTGTTCATATTCTTCTCATTCAAGTCAGTAACTTGATCTCACTCTCTCCAACCTTTCGCTTTTTTTCACCTTTCATTTCTTAAACCTGAGAAGCCACTCTTTTTGTTCTCTGGTGCTGCTGCTCTTTGCTTCAGAGGATGCATTGGATCCAGTTTCTCCTGGGGTTGAGCCTCCTCTGCTTGCAAGCCTCTTCTAGTCCAACACCACCAAAGAAAACAACCCGTTCGTTCAAAATCGACCTAGTTCGACGCTCTGATTACCTGCCAGATGGCCCTCGAGCTCTGAAGAAAGCGTACGCTAAATTTGGTATTATTCCAACTAATATCAACTATGGCCACTTCAATGATTTTATTCCGCTTGCTTCTGGCCTCGATCGAGATGCCATATCAAAAGCGAAACAACCAGATGAAACCGGTGCCGTAACAAACACTCCAACCGCCCATGATGTGCAATACCTGTCTCCTGTTACCATCGGAGGGCAACAATTTGTCATGAATCTTGACACCGGCTCTTCGGATACGTAAGTTTTATATCTCTAGACTTGGGTTTCTGTTCGCGTTAACCAATGCTCCCATAGTTGGGTGTTTAACACGCAATTGCCGGAGAGCGCCAGGAAAGGCCATTCGAGCTTTAATCCAACAAAGTCAAGGACATTTTCCAAAATGGACGGTTCCAGCTTCAATATCACATATGGCGATGCCTCCTTTGCATTTGGCAGCGTGGGAACTGATACTGTGGATATCGGTGGAGCCACGGTCGCAAAACAAGCAATCGGTCTGCCATCTCAGGTTTCGGCGTCATTTATAAAGGATGAGATATCGGACGGCTTGGTCGGATTGGGCTTTGACAAACTCAGCACTATGAGGCCGAAACGACAGAAATCATTCTTGACGAACCTCGCTGCCGACCTGGACGAACCGGTTTTCGCAGCACAGCTGAAGAAGGGGGCTCCCGGATCTTACGAGTTTGGAACGATTGATCGGACGAAGTTTAAAGGAAATCTTACAAAAGTCCCAGTCAATAGTGCCAGAGGATTCTGGGAGTTTAAATCCTCACTGTTCAAAGTTGGGAATGATACCCAACTTCGACAGATCAAGCTGAAGACCCCTAACGCTATTGCGGATACCGGCACAACGTTGATATTAGTGGACGGCGAAATGGTGAAAGCATATTACGAACAAGTCAAAGATGCCAAATTGTCAACCCAAGCCGGCGGGTATATTTTCCCTTGCGACACGACACTTCCAGCCTTGTATGTTTCACTAGCAGACACACATCTTGCGAAAATACCTGGGAACTTATTGAACTTCTCGCCTGTTGGAAGTGATGCTAAAACTGGCGAAGAATGTAAGATGAGCTTATTGGAGACCCCTTTTTTGACATACTGAATTGACTGGCTGACTTTTCAATTCCGCAGTATGCTTTGGTGGTGTCCAATCCAACATGGGAACTGGGCTTCAGATCTTTGGAGACATCTTCTTCAAGGCACTTTTTGTTGTTTTCGATCTACGCGGTCCTTGCTTGCACGTTGCTGCGCATGCCTAAACTAATTTTTCTTTAATAGTTGTAGCACTCAGTCGAGTCCAACCTCAATAATTCTCTGACTGATATCCCCTCCCTGGAGGTATTTCGCTTGCGTTTCCGTGTGATATCTTGATCAGATCAGGGTGGTAAATTACCTGTGCCTACTCTGCAACCTCATAATTAGTTAAACGTAATATTATTGCCTTTAAATCTTTCCCTCCGCTTTCGTCTTCCAAATTCTTACATTCTTCTATTGTTTGTGAGTCGTGAGTCGACTTGTTATCGGCTTGGATGACTCACCAATCTCTGCCAAGACTCTGTCCTTGGAGCTGAATGCTTCCTCCCAAACCCACCACAAAAGCTTTTTATCAGAAGGCGAAAAAGCAGCAGAACTTTTTATACATCAGCTCTTGCTTTTGAGAACCTTATAGTGGGTGCTCGGCGTCTTGCTGAGCCAATACTTTTAATTTCTTCAAACTGAAGCCCGCCAATCCCATTCTTCGTGTCCTGCGGACTTCTATAACCCCGCAACAATTCACATCGCGGGGTCTTTTATCACCTTCACGGTCGATAGAGCCACTTTCTCGCTTAACTTCGACTTCGTCTTATATTACACCTGTGCGTTCAGTACGGTTCATTCACCAGATCGCAAAAATGGCTACCGCCTCGGCACCGGCAACGTCTCTGCTTTCCCTCCTCTACCGTTCCTACCCTAACGTTGTCCCGTCGGACTCTACTGAGCCTGACCTTCCGTCTCTCTCGCCCAAAATATTCCCGGAGGCTGCTTATACGGATGCAGAGCAGGATGAAATCAATCAATGGTTGTCGCAGTCGTCCGATTTGGCGCAGGCATTGAAGAAGAGTGAAACCGAGGGTATTTCAAAATTGCTAGATATTGTGAACGCCCACCTCGCTACTCGCACAACCGTTCTCGGCGCGAAGCCGTCAGTTGTGGATATCGCGTTATACGCTCTTTTGGGCCCTGTCGTGGAGAAGTGGTCGCCAGAGGAGAGGACTGGGGAGAGCGGATATCATCATATTGTGCGACATGTTGACCTTGTGCAGAATGCTCCCCTGTTCAGTCTACAGATACCGGAGGAGGAGAAGATCAAAATTGATGTCAATGATGTGAGGGCTGCTCCAAAATTTGCTGCTCCTGCGGAAGGTGAAAATGGCGGGAAGAAAAAGAAGGAGAAGAAAGGCACTGGAGCAGGCGGGGAGAAAGAGATGGTCGTTGGGCGGGGAAAGAATGCGGATAAAGAGCAAGCGAACAAGTCAGTAGTGGATGTGGCCAAGGATAAAGTACAGGAAGTCGTGGATTCAGTTACAGGTGCGATAACAGGCACCCCACCCAGAAGAGAGAAGAAGGAGAAGAAACCAAAACAACAAAAAGCACCTGCTACTCCCGCTGCGCCTCTTTCACCTGCTCTTATCGATCTTCGAGTTGGACATATCCTCCGCGCGATCAACCATCCAAATGCGGATTCTCTTTACGTGTCTACAATCGCTTGCGGTGACGCACCAGGATCCGATAATACAACTCAAGATGAGGCTACCGGACTTACCGTTCGAACTGTTTGCTCTGGATTAAATGGGCTTGTCCCATTGGAAGAAATGCAGGGACGGAAAGTCGTTACCGTCTGCAACCTGAAGCCTGTCACAATGCGTGGCATTAAATCTGCGGCCATGGTTCTGGCGGCGTCTCCAAAGGACGACGATTCTCACGCTGGCCCAGTTGAACTTGTCAATCCTCCTGAAGGCGCTGAAGCTGGAGACCGTGTCTTCTTTGAGGGCTGGGGTGATGGCGAACCGGAGAAAGTATTGAACCCGAAGAAGAAGATTTGGGAAACGTTCCAGCCGGGGTTCACCACAACGGACTCTTTAGAAGTGGCCTTTGATAGCGGTGCAGTGCCGCAGTTGAACAAAGAGGGTGAAGGCAGCACCGCGTCGTCGACTCCTATAGTTGGGAAATTGGTGACAAAATCTGGCGGTGTGTGCACTGTGAAGAGCCTGAAGGGAGCGACGGTCAGATAAATGGAATTGTTGTGCCGAAAAAAATCGTAAAATAGAAGGAATAGGGTCTGCTATGTTTCCTCCGTACTCCGCACACTGGAGGCGAATTGCAATGCCGATAAAGCATGAATAGAAACAGTCTTTGGTCGGGCTTCTATGCTCTGGGGCCGATCTTGTCCTTTTTAACTGCTGCACATTGACTATCAAACTGGGAATTAGGTTAGACAACCACCAACGGGACTGGATTTTGAAGATCATATTGCAATTCCCCTGTTCAAGGTGTCATTGAACCTTTTTGTAAGCATGTCTATCTATGCGGAGAAGCTACATGATGGGACCGGCCAAACTCGCATCTGATCAGCCGCATCTGAAATCCGCGAACTGTTAGAGGGTTCAGTGAATAGTGGGATCAAAGGTCCTGCGGAGTGCCCCGTACAGAGTCACTTCTACAGGCGGTTCCCAACCCCACGTGGACTAATCAAGAAGCAGAGTCTGTTGTTCTTTTAAATAGTCAGTTTGGCTGTTGTAAAGAGTAGTACGGAGTAACTACTTCCAGGCAAGAGACAGAAATATGTTGTATTCCCGCTGTTTGATCACGCGGAGTGGTGTTCTGTTGCACCGTACGAGGCAGATTACCCGACAGTATTGAAGCGAATATGATGACAAGTTCTGCCGGCACCCTGTATCACCCACTTCGACCCCAAGGCCGCCGAAGAGCGCCGTTTCAGATGGGAATAGTGTGCCGTTTCAGGAGGATCGGCTGGCAGATCGGCGTGGGATTACGAAGCGTGACCTTCGGGACAGGCCGAGCGTTGCCTGAACAGGAAAGGCCGTATTGTCAGACCGGGTTCCGGGAAATTAATAGTCCGCCTCGCTGGTGAAGCAGCAGAAAGGCGGTCCACTTGAGACAAGGCCAAAGTATGCTCGCTTGTCCTCTTTTCTTTCTCAGCTCGCGAATTTGGTTGTCTCGAAGTTTGTCCCGCCAACTTCTACGGTCCCCATCTGCCTCTCGCTGCACTAAGCCAAGCTCATTCTTCAAGGCCGCAATCAATCTTTGCCCCGGAACGTTTATCGTTGGTGTTAGCAAGGATTACTACTGCCAGCCTCCTGCTCATTGGGGGACGGGTCAGGGGTTTGTGACCTCTGGGCTCGATCTCCAACCGCGAGACAAAGCGGCTTCTTGTAGAGCATTTGACACACATGTTGGCTATATTGGAGATATGAACAGGCAGTACGCCTTTACCAATGGCTATACCGCTTACCCTCACGGGGAAAGCGGTACCTTTTCGATATCTCCGCACAGGTATGTATTGATAGCAATGCTCCGGGAATTTTGTACTTTATTTCGGAGACCGAATTTGGCTAGAAAATAAACTGACGGGCTTGCCACTGCAACAGATTCCAGCCACGGTCGCAACCTGCCCTTCGGCGAAGAAGACAGTTATTACACCGTTTGTTCATCATAAGCGGGCTCTCGATATGCATTCTGACTCTGTTGTTTCCCTCCTGGCGAGCCGCAATCTTCGGAACGATCACTCTGGGCCTGCTTTCTGCGAATGATGATTTTCAACTCGAAACTGTACGATACTACGATCTCTCCAATGCTCAGGGAACGGCACGGGGCTGGGAGCGAGAAGAGCGCATTCTCCTCTGCACACCACTCCGTGATGCCGCGCCACATCTGCCCATGTTCTTTTCGCACCTTCGCAATTTTACCTATCCACATCACCTTATCGACCTGGCGTTTTTAGTTTCGGATTCGAAAGACGAAACATCCCCTCTTCTTACGAAAATGCTCAAAGAGCTTCAAGACGATCCCGATCCTAAAATTCCATACGGAGAGGTTTCGGTCATAGAGAAGGATTTTGGGCAAAAAGTGAATCAGGATGTGGAGAGTAGACATGGTTTTGCTGCACAAGCTTCAAGAAGGAAATTGATGGCTCAGGCCAGGAATTGGTTACTGAGCGCTACGTTGCGGCCAACTCACAGTTGGGTATACTGGCGTGACGCAGACGTTGAGACTGCTCCTTTCACTATCCTGGAGGATCTCATGAGGCATAACAAGGACGTTATTGTTCCAAGTGGGTAGACCTACGCAAGCATTAAGATTTTTCTTGTCGGAGCTAATAGCTGGCACTAGATGTTTGGCGACCACTTCCAGATTGGCTTGGTGGGGAGCAGCCGTACGACTTAAATTCATGGCAGGAGTCCGAAACAGCTCTAGCTTTAGCGGACACACTTGATGAAGATGCTGTAATCGTGGAAGGATACGCAGAATATGCAACGTGGCGTCCACATCTTGCTTACTTGAGAGACCCTTATGGCGACCCAGATATGGAAATGGAGATTGACGGAGTTGGAGGAGTTAGTATTCTCGCGAAGGCCAGAGTATTCCGCTCTGGAGTACATTTCCCCGCTTTCAGTTTTGAGAAGCATGCCGAGACTGAAGCTTTTGGCAAGGTTAGACTGCTTGTTTCTCTACATTATGCTCTATTCTGTCTAATGCGTTTTCTAGATGGCGAAACGGATGAAGTTCTCTGTTGTCGGCCTACCCCACTATACGATTTGGCATCTCTACGAGCCCAGTCTTGACGACATTCGACATATGGAGGAGATGGAGAAAGAACGTTTGCAGCGGGAAGCCGAAGAAAAAGAAAAGGCCGAACGGGCAAACAGAATCAAGGAAGAATTCAAAGACACCAAGGCTCAATGGGAAAAGGACGGAGCAGCCATCCAAGATATGATGCAGAAAGATCAAAAACAGAAATCCCAACCACAGCAAGCACAGGCAGGCCAAGGCAACCAGGGACAACTAGAAAAGACTCCTGATTCTAAAAAAGCAAAGGATTCGTGAAATTAATGACACTTAGGGTACTTTAATATTAGATCTGTGAGTTTGTTGGCCCTTGAGCCTATTCATGTCAGGCACTAACTACTTGTTTCATTCTTCAGTTTTCGAAACTCTCTTCCACGTTCCTGATTCACAGACATTTAGAATCATAAACTGGCAACGCGGCGGGAGAGGTTTCTCTAGCTGCAATTCAGGTCTATAGCAGTTTACTTTCTTTGCATGTGTGGAATCTATTTTAGCCGGAGTTTCATCTTCAAGCAATGTCCTTGTTTCTGACAAAGGATACATCGAAAGAATCATGCAGTTATCACCATACGGGACCTTTTTCCTATTCTTCCCTTTTATTCGGGCTGGCTACAGTTATTCTTCTGCTCCGTCTTCCTCACGGCCAAATTTACTCCTCAACCCTCAATCACTCCAGATGGGTTTCCTATCCCCTTTCAACCTGTGTATCTTTCTCTCTTTTTTTGAATTTCATACCATCCATTCCCCGGAATCTTCTGGCTTGAGATGAGCCTTCTTCCCTCCTCTCTCTGTTTCAAGCCGCATTTTACCTTTTCCGCATTAAAATGCTTGACCAGTATGGCACATTGTTTGTTATACCGTGTTTGGCCGGTCACTCAAGTCCTGTTTTGGGAGTGGCTTAGTCCTTCTCTCCTAAATGGAAGCATATTTGCTGTTTACCTCTTTTTTCCTACAATAAAAGATCTTTCTAAGCGATGGCAGGCTGGAAACTGCTGTGCTTCGGAGCTCGGATTTCATCTGTGTTATTACTACAACACTTTTTTGGATATCGTCCCATTTTTACTTTCAGCCAGGCGAAGCCAGGCTCTTCTATTGGCAATCAAGATAACTTATTTGGAAAAATAAAAGATCAAATAAAATGATTAGGTGCGCTTTTGGTTATCATTCGATTCATGGAAAGTGTAACAGCCGATCCTTTTCAAGCTTATTACGCGCGCTTAATTGACAAGCGACACGCATTTGGACTTGGCGACGAACAAGATCTCGGCGCGCCGATCAATTTGACGCGCAGTCCAACACCATCTCCTCCTTCCAGACACCCCTCGCAGTCCATCCCAGTGATTGAGCTCCAAACGACCAGGGACCGCTGATACCGTTGTCTGGAATCGCCTTTGGTGAATGAAACCTTGGCCTATTCCGTAAACAGACAATCAAATGGCTACGAGCCTCCCATTCACCCATGCTACCCCGCAGGAGACATTTCGGTTACTCGAGCTTCCAGAAGAGCTGCTTGCATACCTTGCTTCCGAAGAACCTCCTGCGTACGGCACACTCCTTCCCCGGTACCCTTCCCCTACTGACTTGTGGGCTTCTTGGATAATCTAGACTCTACCTCAAATCGCCTCCTCCGCGACCCTCCGCCGGTCTACCTAGTTCCGGCTCATCGTCGAACCAGGGGGCGGATGATGCCTTTGTGAATATATGTACCGATAAGAAGACATACTCGCTGCGACAGGTTCACTCCTCAAATTCGATTTTCATATTGAAGCCGCAATCGTTGTTGCGGAGGCATAACGAGGAGGATGTAGTTTTGGGAAATAATGCCTCAAGCGGGGTTGCGGCCATTTCGCTGTGCAAATCAACATTGGAATTGCAAAAGTTTGGGGACGAGTATTCTGCAGTTCCCTTCTTACTGAGGAGTTTGCAAGTATATGATGCTATGGATATTGAGGAAGATGCTATGGAAATAGATGCTAGGCATCTAAGCGATATTGACGCAAGTATAGAAGGTAGGAATAAGGCCATTACACGGCTACTGGAAGATGTTCCTTTGTCCGCCACGGAATGCTGTCAAGCTTGGGTCGACATGTGTGGCTTTATTGATGGCGACAAGAGCACCGGGAATTTAATAGGTTGGCGACCATTAGCGGCAGCAAAATTATCGGTGTGGAAGAAGATGTTAGAGGGGTCTGTGCTGCAAGGCATTAATTTGGATAAGCAGTTTCTAGTTCGAGACTTGTGGAATGCTACGATTGACGATACAGAGACGTTGGATGGCAGGACGCCATTCCCTAAAGATCTTTTTGATGCAATAGTCCGGCGTTTAGTGGATTATTCGCCGTCTGAGGTCGGGCTGCACGTTTTTTCGGAGCTAAAATGTAAGGTCACCTTGGAATCTGTTCGGGGTAAAGGCTAATGGGGATATATTCTAGGGGCAAGCCTGGATAAAAGCGCTACAATTAATTGGGTTGGCAACGTGTATTTAGAGGCGACAGCCCCCACACTGCAATTCGCAATACCGCATACCGAGTTCGTGGAGGCTTGGAGAGATTTGGTTCCTGAACAGTGGAGGGCCGATATTACCGCAGAAACGTCGAAGGTAAGTGTCAGAATGGGGGAACCATGATAAAACGAAGTTGTGTATGTACAATAACTGACAGGCAATCTTGAACACAGGACATCACTTGCATGCAAGCTCCTCCCTCCAAAATTTGCTTTGACCCTAATACAGGACAGGGCGGGAATAGTCAACCCGCTGGTGGGAAATCAAGTCGCTAAAAGCTGCTTAAGAAGCAGAAAAACAGACCAGGCAAAAGCCGGCCAAGGGCAGTATGCCTCCCTGTATCTATATCTAGGGCGGTGAAAGGAAAAAAGAAAGAAATCAAACGGCCTCCCGGTAAAACGAACAAGCTAACACCAAGCGTATTTCTCGTTCCACATCCAGTCCACTTCATCTCCGAGGCCTAATTCCTTGCCGTTCCATTTCAAACTTGTGATGCTGCTCGTTTCCCTGTGCACCAGTTCTGCATTCGCATCCAGTTTCTTAACAGCTTCCTCTACCAACGGCGACGGGTTCCAGATTTCCACTTGGCTCAGTTTCCAGTCATACGCCTCATATTGAGCGCGACGCAGCACGGCGGCAATAGCATCGACTATGATATGTCTTTTTGCCGCGGATGTCGGTTCCTCAAACAGAGTGCGAAGGATGAAAAGGGTCCCTGGCTCCGAATCTGTGCCGAATTTACGGTTCCAGGAGAGAAAGACGTTGCGACTTGGAACACAAGCCCCTTTCACTTTCGTCTCCCCTTTCTCAGGAAGTAATATTGGGGAGTAGAATTCCTCTCGGGCCCAATGCCACGTCATGTTGTCGAAATCAGGGCTAAAGGCAACTTTGGCCTTTGTGTCCTTCGCGGAGGCTTCCTTCAGAATCGTGCGATAACGATCGAGAATCGCGTCCGAGCACATATATCGTTTGACGTCATCTCTCGTCATGTCTTTGACTAACGCCATGTCCAGTCCCACGTCCTTTTCGACTTGTGGCCTTCGCACCGGAGGAAGCGAAAAATGGGACGATTGAAACGGCTTCCATCCCAACGCAGCATAAAAGTTCTTGCCTATATCAGAATAGAGCACGGAAAAGACGGACCTTTCTCTAAGAGAATTCTCCATCTGCCAAGTTTCGAGGGTTTTAGCTAGCTCTATAATCATCCGCCGTGCATATCCCCGTCCGCGATATTCAGGGCGAGAGAACACGCTCCCGATACCGTGTGAAAGGATATCCTCAACTTTACCATTATACGCGAGGAAAGCGGGCTTTGCGAAGGTTTCGCAGCTACTAAGGATGGGGCGGCAGTCGGGCGGAGCGTTCCGATCTGTCAATATCCAGCAGGTCAACGCTCCGTCCTTAGTCATGTTCTGGTTCATCAAGTGGTTCTCTCGGCTGATGTACTGCTCCGTCGTCAGCGGGCCTTTCCATGCCAGGCCGTTTATCCCTAGGCACTCGATCCGCTCTTCCGGCGTAGGCACAACGAGGACGAGCTCGGGGGATGTCGAGAGCGGCAGGGAGCAGTCGGCAGACCCCATGTTGAAAATTGACAGTGGCTTGCGAGAAGGAACTGGATGTCTTTGTAGGTTCGTAAGACTCAGGGGTTGGGAAAAGAAAGGTAGGTGGTTGGCCGCCTTATAGTCACTGGATTTCGAGAGGCTCTTCGGTCCGTAGATCCTTGAAATATATAGATCCCGAGAACTCCCAGGGTCGTGGAGATGCCGGAGCTAGTTGGAAGTCGGTATGTCAAATCGGAGCACGGTGTGGATTTCGGCGAAATGCTTCGAGAAAGCACCCCTGCTTGTCTGCGCGCAGGATCAGGTCCGTGACCAAGCCATGGCAGGGCAGCGGGATCGGGAAATTTTTGTATTCGCTGCAGACTCCGGGCTGGGACAGCGTTTGGCAGGGATCCGAGGGGAAGCGAAACAAGCCGCCCAGAAGTGTGGGGAGCAGCGCTAGTCAGAAACGAGGAAAGTCGATCAGGACGTGTGAGGGCAATTGGTTGAGCCAGGATATCGCGGCTGGAGAGGTGAAAAGCGCAATTTCCAGAGATTGGTCGCCGGTGGAAGGGTAGATGATGGGACCATCATATAGGGTGCAGGTTGTGGTGGTGGATTTTTATTCACTGAGTAATTAGTAGTTAACTCGCAAGACGACCGCAGCGGCGCAGCTGCTGCCTGGTAGGCATTAGCGTTTTGACAAACATATAAATACTCCGTCCACCCCAGGCAAACCGTTCCCTGAACTTCCAGCCTTCATCTTCCGTCGACAACAGTCATCTCGAGTTTTTGGAACGAAAGGTAACTAACTAGTTGAGGTCACCTGTAGGTGAGATCAGACGTCATCTTTGCCGGATCTGGGGGCTTTCCTGCCGCCATGCCAGATCCAGACTAGCGTAGTTACTCTCAGGAGCTCAAGATCGCATCCTTTGAACACCATCATCACACAGCCTTCAAGGTGCTATTCGCTTGAACTAACATGGACGCGATAGGGAGAAGATTTGATTTACGGCCTGAGCTCACTTCCATCCCAATCAGGACGCGAATCTCCTCATAGCCCATCATCCACAGAGCCATCCCTTATCCTCAGCACCCTCTCAAGGTCCCGCCGTCAAGGCGTCGACGGAGGTGTCGGGCCTTTTGACTTCTCTGCTATATCATCATTGTGTCAAGTCGAACCTTTTTTTGCTGGCAACTCATTAAGCTTACTCTGTTCGAACCATTGCCGGAACCTCAACGGTTATTTTAGCCGCCTCTAAAACTTACCTTATCCTTCGAGTACTGGACTTACTACGCTTAGCTTTCTCTGTTGAACCACAGGGCACCTCTGACTAGGAGCTCTGGACTTCCTCACGCGAGAAGATCGAAGGTAGAGTGACAAGGCAGATATATATTAGGTTCACCAGGGATCGCCCAGGTAACTTTTTCCGTTTATCCTACATTTTCATCTTACTGCTTTCGTTCTTCCTTCTTCACCGTTGTTTTACGCCGATCTTGTTATCTTGTTTTGGTTCAACAAATGCTTTCCTCCTTTGTTTTCCCGTTGTGTATCGAGACCCCTTTCCAGGGTTGGATATATACTCTGTTGTTCTCGTCCGCAATGGTAGGATTATCTCGTCTAATTGCTTCGCTAAAGGCTAGAAGAGCCAGTAAGCTCACCATGAAACGGAGGCACACGGAGTTCCAGCAGGATATCGCCGTTGCAGGCGCTCAAACTGCTTCTGCGATAGCTCAAGCCACTCCTGCTGGAAACGTCGCCAAAGCCCCGACAACTACTGAATACAACACGCTTCCTGCTTCTAATGCCATTAGCGCTCAAAAAGACTCGCTCTGGGGCCTGATTCTTGGGGTTTTCCCTGATATTTGCCCGGATTATGTTCAAAAGGTCTATCGAGAACAGCGGAAACGTCTCAAAAACTTGCCTGATGAGAGCGCGCTGGTCAATGCTATCCTTGAATCTGGCCCATATCCCACCCTACAAGAGCGTAAACGCAAACAACTTGAACAGGCGAGAAAAGAGGAATTCAAGTTTGGTATTGACGATGGTATCACTAGAGACAGACGCTACTTCGATATTGCGTGAGTATCCTTTGCCGAACTTCCTAATCCTCTAGGCACCCTATTATACTTTATTACATATTCTTTGGCATTGAATGGCTGTATCAAAGATCCCCGGAAAGCTTTCCCAATTCCACAATACTATTTATGGTTTGGTTGGTCGGCTGGCAGCTCATAACTAACGCTCTGCAGCCGAACCGCTTTACAAGTTGACTTTCAAGATATCCCTTCAGAGTTTGTCAAATCGACGCTTCAACAATGCGGAACCCTTTATTCGGCTTACTTGCAACTTGCGAAGATTGATTATCAATATGACAATCTCAACCCTCCCCCCATATCAAAGACAGGCCGCGAACCCTAAAAAATTGAAGTTGTCGCATTCTTGCACAAATCCAATAATCAGTGCGCGCCGTCTTGCTTTAAATAATGAGTTTCAAGCTGCAAGAAGCACAGTCAACCGCGAAAAAGGTATCCTAGTGATGTCGAACTTCAAGATTTCAAATGTATGTCATTACTGACCAATGAGCATTAGCAACATGGAGCGAGAAAGAAAAACTGGCAAAGTTCGAAAAAGAAAATGAATTGATCCATGCAGCCACCGATGGCCTCATGGAATGCAAATGCTGCTATATGGAGGTCCCTCTCAACCGCACAGTTTCCTGTGTTGGCAAGGAGGCTCATTTCTTTTGTGCTACATGCATCAAAACAAATATGGAGACTCAAATTGGCTTCATGCGATATGAAATTCACTGCATGGACATGAGCGGGTGCAAGGCTGGATTTCATCGGGAATCACTTACAGAGATTGTAGGCGACGCCCTGGTGAAGAAGATTGATCAATTACGTCAACGCGACGAAATCGCAAAAGCTGGGATTGATGGCCTTGAAGAATGTCCATTTTGCGATTTCAAGGCCATCTATCCTCCTATCGAAGAAAATCGAGAATTTCGATGTATGGATACCAATTGTGGTAAAGTGAGCTGCCGGTCTTGCAAGTTAGAAAGCCACATTCCACGAACCTGCGAAGAGGCTCGGAAAGACAAAAATGTCCCTTTACGCCACAAGATTGAGGAAGCTATGAGCGAAGCAGTTATCCGCATTTGCCCAAATTCAAAATGCAAAACACCTATCATAAAAGAGGATGGTTGCAACAAGCTGTACTGCAGTAAATGTGGAATCGTGATGTGCTATATCTGCAAAACGGACATTACCGTGGCAGGATACAATCATTTCGCAACCAGAGGAGGTGCATGTCCACTGCATGATAACGATCAGATAGATCGCCGTCATTATCGCGAAGCAGTCAAGGCTCAGGCGGCGGCTACCGCAGAAGTGTTGAAGGCCAACCCCACGTTGAAGGCAGCTGACATTGAAGTGGAACTCCCAAAACAACTACCTGAACAATCCGTCGTCGCCGATCGAGATCGAGCTTGGGCCCTTTACAATCGAAGGATCCATCATCGCCAGGGCCTTCAGCAGGCTATTGGTGCAGATAGACAAGTTCCCGCTTTTCCGGGCAGACCTCAGGGGCAGGTCCATCAGGTACCCCAACCAGCCCGTCCGCTTCCCAATCAACCCATCAACCACCCAGCGTTTCTGCCGGTGCCTCGGCCACTACCATTTGCGTATGCTCTACCAGCCGTGCAAGGCCGTCATCCTCCCTATAGGCCTCCTTCGCAACTTCTGCCCGCACGGGTTGGATTCGTGCAAGCGACCAACAACAACCCCTTGGCCAACAACAACAACAACAACAGCAGCGGCAATAACAGCAATAGCAACAACAACAACAACCGCCATCATCGCCACCATCACCACCACATGGATATTTTCAATCCCGCGGAAAGAAGACAACTTGACCTACAACTTCATCTGCAACATTTTGGAGCCCGGCGCTTTCACATGCCCCCTAAGGATGGCGGTGTGCAGGCTGTACTTCCAGCAGGA
Organism: Uncinocarpus reesii 1704; assembly: GCF_000003515.1. Lineage (NCBI taxonomy): Eukaryota > Fungi > Ascomycota > Eurotiomycetes > Onygenales > Onygenaceae > Uncinocarpus > Uncinocarpus reesii. Next base: position 633,640 of record NW_003052500.1, on the reverse strand, counting down.
AATGTTGATACCCAAGGCCGAGCCGCCCTAACCACCAATGGAATTAATGGGATGCCGGGAAATGTTGCAAATGCTCGGCCGGCTGATTATCCTCGCGCCGAACGACCTGGAGGCCACAGGGCACGTCGGAGTAGCGAAGCCCTCAGACTTCCTGAACGTTATGGCATACTTTAGATAAATCAATGCCGATCTTCCTGCTAGAATGCTGGATGGCTTTCTATGGAGTTCTTTCTTTATTTAAGCGTACCGTTTCTTTTTCTTTTGCGTCCTATAACTTATACCACTCTGCATATGCATTTCGGTGTTCTTTGGTGTATAAACAAGAGGTTTTCAACTACGGGAGGCTTAAGAGGGGTTTTTCATGAACAGAAAAAGCCCCCCCCTACCATCATGCGGCCCTTCACTGCGGTTTGGCTTCACCTCTTGTTATCGAAGGCTTCGCTCGCTACTCTTAGTCCTTTGGTTGGAGCTATCCAGGATAAAGTTTCCCCCTTGGTACGAGTTCAGATGACAAAACATAGCACAGTCACAGCTGGCTTCAACTTGGGAAATTCTCCTAGGTCATTTTGTTTGGATGGCAATCATGCGAAGAATTTTGATTTTTGTCTTGGCGGGCGGTGGATATGAATCTAACAACCTTGTTCGCGCATTCCTTTCTTCTATTCTTGCTGGTAGAACTTTGGTAGAAGGTCATGTACACCTTTGGAAACGGAGCTTGAAGGGTTCATGGTTAAATTTGGTGTTTTTGTGGCTACAACTCATTATTTTGGCTAGGAGGTTAGGGGTAACCGAGAGCGAGTTCAACGAGCCCTATCAACTAGCGATTGTCTAGAACGGACCTAAGTTTGCAACGAAGCTAGGAACGAGAAGATAGATTTGATGGCACTGAATAAAATCGAAATCTAAAATCCCTAGCAGCCTGGAGCTATGCAAACTCGAACCTGAAGGCGAAAGGACAACCACGGTAGAAAAGGGTAATCGAAAATTAAATTAGGGAACCAAGGGCATTAGTATCATCACGGCTAAAGAGACTATCATACCAAAAAAGAAACAAGGTCATCAAGCTGGAGCAACAAATGCGCTCGGGATTATAGGGACTAAAAAGGGGAGTTATATCGCATATTCGGAATTAAGGCGGTCCAGAATGTCGAATTTCCCGAATGCTTCCTCCACCCATACTTCTAACTTCATCTCGCCAGCATCAACCCTGCGAACAGGAACGGTCTGAGCTCGCAGCTGAGAGGCCATTTTGGGGTTGGCAGGGTTATTGTTTGAGGTGTTGTTTGGAGCTTCTGCTGCGCCATTTCCAGGGTTTCTTTCGGGGAAGTCGCCGTTCACATCTTCAATGGGGACCGAAGCGAGGCTATCGGGCTCGGTCGGGATCCACACCTGTTCTTCCTTTGTGACGCCGGCGGGAGCATGTGCCTCCGGGCGCACGGTGATGAAAAGAGAGAGGCGGTACTCCTCATGTTGGGGGAGCGGCGTGAGCCTCGCGCATGCGGATGCCAATCTTGCCAGGACAGCTCGAAACTGCGCTTCCATGTCAACGGCCGATGTGGATGCCTCGAATGCCGCAACAGAAGTAGAAACATTCGCAGCTTGTTTGGTGGCTAGAGTGCTTGCGAACGGGGTATGGATATCATTGGTGGAAACTCGTGGCATCCGGGATACATCAAAGGTGAACCGTTCCAAGGGCCGATTCGTTCTTGCGGAGACGATGACGAATGACACGGCTGAAAGTGTGGATTTGAGCAGCTCGACCTCGACGGAGGCGCATGCATCGCTAACCCAGGAACATACCCGCGGGTGGCGAGACTGCTTGACGGGGTGGTTGTATTCGCGAACAGGGAGAAAAGTGACAGGCGGGTATACAGAGCGAAGATATAGAATCTGGTGCATGCTCACGGCGAGGAAAGAAGAGAATGAAGAGACCAATCGGGCATATGTGTCTGGAACACCGCTGGACATGGTGGTCGGGCTGCTTGGCGGGACAATGGCAGAGGCTTCTGCACGAGCTACGGTCGTCGGGAGAGATGTTGCATCGGCGGCTGGCGGTGCGGTGTCTGCGACTGCCAGCCGAGTAGGTTGGTGAGCCATCATCCTGACGTGAACAATCCAACAGGACGGCGCTGAGAGGTAGAGTGTGTCGTCAAAGCCAAGAATAACGGCACAAAGCACTACTGGATATCCTTCTTCCCGCTAGCAAGGGTGATCTCGGGGCTGGCTGTTTCTAGCGGTAGCAGCCCGCTTAATATGTGATAGACAACGGAAGAGCAAGCTGAACAGTGAAGAGCAGCGGGATAGATAGGGTGACAAGCTTGCTAGCCGCTGGAGGAGCAAAGGAAACACGGCTAAAAGAGACTCTTAGTCACAACAAAACCAAGCTAAAGAAACAGTGAGCCTGAGTGAAGAAAAGAGAGAGAGAGAAAGAGGGAGAGAGAGGATTGAAATCTGCTGGTGATGGTCTGCTTCTTCAGTCTGAGCAGCATCAGAATAGCATCACGTGCCAGGTGGATGAGATCACCGACTTTGGAAGATCGGCCATTAAACTATTGGGAGCTTCCTCCAGGGCCCGGATGGAGAGCTTCTTGTAGGATCGTCCCGTCAAGAGCATATCGACTCCGAAAGCAGCTTTGCTTTCTGACTGCGTGTGCGACTCCAGAGAGCCACAACACTAGTATTCGCCCTGCGGTGTCTTTAAGTTGTTTTCGATCTACACCCTAGTCCAACCCGGCCGAGTCCACGTTTCACCTGTGATGGATGCTACGAAGGTTTGGGCGGCCCCTGCTAGCCAGTTCCTCAATCCTCGGATATCCTTCCATCTCGGCCACGGCATGCTGTGAGGAGACTGGGGCGCCCGCCGCCCGGTGATGAGGAGCCAAGGCTGATAACGTGTGCTTTTCGGTTCGATGGCGCTTATGAGTTACTTGGATTGCGCTTTTTGACATCATAGACTCTTTAGGATGAGTCGCTGGTCGCATTTCGCCGAATCGGACAGCACCATCAGGGCTGATCGGCTGACTGGCGGCCTTTGTTCAACCAACAGGTTGGCCTCGCATGAGCATTGAACGGGCGTCCAGGAAGCAAGAGGAAGGACAGAAAAAAATGGTCTTTAGCTTTATGGCTTTCCCTTGTCCATGGGACTCTATAACTAAATGGGCCGTGTCTCGGATATCATGCAGTCGAGCAGCTCCCTTGACGATGATCGTCCACGACTGATTTTATCTTTTAGGAGAATGCTTCCACTGCGGAGCCAACCATAGGTGCTCTGATATTTGGGTACCATCACTGCTTGGTACTGGGACGGGCGCTCCACAATTGAATGAGTTATAAAAACGAAAAATCTGTTCCTGCAGGTAATCAGTACCTTAACTATACAAATCGCTCAGCAGAGTTTGGCCCCAAAAGGATTGGACCGGGAGCATCATACCCGGGAGATATGGACATACTTTATTACTTGCAGGAGAGTTTTGATATTCAGCATGGCATCAGCACAACCATCGCTGGATTTAGTGACAGTGCTGGACTAGAAACCTCAGCAGGATATGAATTAATTGTAGAAAGTGCCTATCTGGGGGCTGGCTATTGATAATTCCAGTTGACTATAGCAATGATCAAGCCGAAATGTCAGTTGACAGCTCGAGGTTGTTCCCAGGTCAACAGCATGACTTGTGGGATCACATCAACTCGGCCCCCTCTCACATGTCATCGCCAAACCAGAACAACCGACTGGCATTGCTTCTCAACAAACCTTGAGCGACATTGCAGTCCCAACTTACCCTGAATCTTAAAATATCAGCAGATTCCCTCGAGCATCATGGAGCAGCAGCTCCTCCAGCTCCTTGCAGACACCCAATCGCCCGCCCCTGCAACGCGCAACAAAGCGGAGGGGCAACTTCTGAGCCTCTACTCCAACGAGCATTTCCCCCTCTCCCTCGCGTCGATCGCCTCTCATGCCTCCGTGCCCGTGCATCTGCGGCAATCAGCGCTGCTGGTGCTGCGAACGTTCATCGTGTCAGCGTGGTCGTCGCAGCTGGACGAGTTCAAGGGCCAGGTCCTCATCAACGACGCGAACAAAGTGCATCTGAGACGCGTTTTACTCGAATTAGCCATCTCACCGGAAGACGACCGAAAAGTGAAGGCGTCTGCGAGCTATGTGGTTAGCAAAATCGCGAGTGCTGATTTTCCAGATGACTGGCCGGAATTGTTATCCACGCTACTTCAAGTGATCCCCGCCAGCAACGAGGCCCAACTGCACGGTGCTCTGAGGGTGCTGTCTGATCTTGTCGAAGGCGGGTTCAGTGAGGAACAATTCTTCAATGTCGCAAGGGAGCTGGTATCGACCGTCTTCAATGTCGCAACTAATGTCGCCCGCAAACCTATTCTACGGGCACTCGCGGTGTCTGTTTTCCGCGCGTGCTTTGATACTTTGGAAATGGTGCTGGAACAACATAAAGTGGAAGTGAAAGCTTTCATGGACGAGGCGTTGAATGGATGGCTGCCATTCTTCAGCGCCATTCTCAAGGAGCCGCTTCCTCCAACACCGAGGGAAGAAGACGAGGCTTCGGAATCCCAAGGTCCAGAGCAATGGAGAGGATTAATTGCTTTGAAATTACAAGCTGTCAAGGTAAGCTCTGCTGCTTGTAGATCTGGTTAGGGTCATGCTTGGACTAATTGCTCTTTTCTCCTAGACCGTGATGAAAATCCGTCAAGTCTTTCCTACCCTCCTCACCCCGCATAGTACTGCCCTCTTCACCACGGTCTGGACCGAATTATCAACCCTGCAGACTGTATACCATGATATGTACATTCGAGACGAGAGACAAGGGAGATTAGAGGATGCAGATGGCCTGCCGTACACACTCGACTTTTTGGTCCTTGAAGAATTGGACTTGATGCAAACTTTGCTGCGAGCCCCTCCAGTGCTGAAAGAGCTGGAAAGTCAACTACAGGCAGCAGGAAGTGAAGCAACCACCTCAAGTTGGTTACCGGATGTGCTCAAACTCGCCATCTCGTACTCTCAAATTTCCACCGAAGAGGAAGGCCTATGGGACATTGACGTGAGCCTTTACATTTCCGAAGAAAGCTCTGTGACATCAAATTACACGCCCAGAACGTGTGGCGGTGATGTCGTCATTAAATTGGGCGAGTGGCTTAAAGTCACAATTGTCAAATCGCTTCTTGCGTATATCAATGTTGTGTTCTCGGATACGACTTCAAGGTAGACCTCCCCACACGCTTCCCATGAGTCACCACGGCTAACCGTTTGGATCTAGCTGGAAATTGCGTGAAGCTTCACTTTATGTGGTTAATCAACTACTTCGGGATTTCCACGAGGTCTCCCAGAGCATTCCACTGGACGTGGCCAATGGCTTTAACAATTTCATTCAGTTTTGCTTGCAGCAAGACGATATTTTTCTCCGTGCGCGCGGATATCTCGTGGCTGGCAAAGTGGCAGTGACTGCTGGAAAAGAATTCCATCCAACAGCAATGTCGTATCTAGAAGCAGTTATCAAGGCTATCTCTAATGATTCCTCCGAAGTTGTTCAAGCGGCTTGCATTTGCGCATTACAGGACTTTCTCCCTAACCTTCCGCCAGATTTGACGAAACCGTTTCAACTTCAGATGATTTCCACTTTGGCTGACTACACTGCCGCTCATGATCTCCGTGATATGACTGAAGGGGATGACCTGAAGTTTACTTTGGCGGACACCGTACGGGATGCCATCATGGTCGATCCCGGAATCGTCCTTACTTCCAATGCTCTTGATCTCTTGTTCAATATTGCCAGCAATGGAGCGAGCAACCTACAGTTGGGAATGATAGTTACCGAAACCTTCGAAAGGATTGTAGAGTATATGGCTGAACAGGGCCCTGATGCCTATATCCTGCTCTGCGAAAAGGTCTTGCCCTCTTTGAATGCAGCCATTGACGTCGGAAATCTGACCCAAGAAAATTCATTGACCAACCTAGCGGTGGAGCTTCTGCGTGCCCTGGCAGAGAATGGCCTGGAACCGCTCCCTCAAGGCCTCATCGCCACGGTTATGCCAAAGTTGAATCGCTTGTTGCTTGCATCTACTGAGGCTGACTTGCTCCCTCCAGCGACTCTCACTATGAAGCATATGCTTGCGCATGATCCTAACCAGTTCTTTGCCTGGCGCGACCCCCAAACCGGCAAGGATGCGGTTGAGAGTGTCTTGATTATTATTGATCGTCTTTTAGGTCAATCTCTGGAAGACATCGCTGCGTCTGAAGTCGGTGGACTAGCAGCCGAATTGGTCGAAAAGGCCGGTGCAGAAAAACTTGGCCCATACTTCCCTCAACTGCTTCGCGCAGTGGCCCAGCGCCTCGCGACAGCAGAAAAAGCACAATTTATCCAGAGCTTGATTCTGGTGTTTGCGCGTTTGTCCCTGGTCAGTGCTCGAGAGGTTGTCGATTTTCTTGCACAGTTAGACATCAACGGACACTCTGGACTTAACGTTGTCCTCGCCAAATGGCTTGAAAACTGTGTCAATTTTGTTGGGTATGACGAGATCAGACAGAATGTGATCGCCTTGTCGAAGCTCTACCAGCTCGGGGACCCCCGTATTTCTCAAGTTCAAGTCAAGGGCGATCTTATTATACAGGACACAGGGCGGATCAAGACCCGCTCCCAATCGCGACTCAACCCAGATCAGTATACGGTCATCCCGGCTCCCCTGAAAATTGTCAAAGTCCTCGTTGAAGAGCTATGTTCCGCTTCTGGCGCAAAAGGAATTCACTCTGCTGCATCCGTGGCGGGTTTGGACGACCTCGAAAGTGACGATGAGAACGATGACTGGGAAGATCTACCATCGAACACCCTGGATTTGAGCCTTGGTATTACCAAGCAGGAACTGATGGCCTTTGGAGAGGGTGACAACCTTCGACAGCGTGACGATGCATCGCAAGCATACTTGACGCAATTCTTCCGTGAGGAAGCGGCTAAGCCTGGATTTCAAGAGATCTTTGCGGCTCTGAGCCCAGAGGAACAGGGGTGGCTGCGGAGTTTAGGACAGTAAATTGTGGGCGATGAAGCACTTTCTGCCATACTTGTGAAAAGAAAAGGCTTCAAAATAATACCAAAATTGATATTCTACATACGATGAGAAACGACTACTACATATGGGGGGCTTTTGTGAAAGAGATCATGAAGTGATGGTTCTAGAACTGGTCATGAATCGTGAATAGTTGATGCTTCTCGAGACAGTTAATTAACTAGCTCCAATAACTACATAGGCACATAGTTACCAGCAATGCTAGCGACTTTCCGTGCCATTTGTTTCTTATTTCCTCTTCCATTCAGCATCTCGAGTCCGCGCCCGGATAATTGCATCCCGTAGGGCTGAGACCCTAGTTGATGTCAGCACTTGGCTTGAGCTTGTGACGAGAGCACAGCCGGGTTGTTCAGCCACGAAGGTGTTTTGACGTAAATTCTAAACGGCGCGAACCCGTCCATATCTTTTTTTCAATTTTGGTGTAGTAGTTCGTTATATTTGAGAAGAGTCTCCCGCAAAGCGACGCAACCAAAAGAAGGTGCTATTAAAAGTCGGATGTTTCGGAGCACATCCCGGTGAACATCGAGAACGCGGGGGAATCGTCTGTTTGGTGAATTCAAAAACATCCTGCAGTGCAACAAAAGAATATTGAGGAACACGATGGGTTCATACACGGCTGGCATCAGGCCTGCATTCCTTGTCCTCGCCGTTCTACTTGTCCTTCTTCCTTCGCATGTCCATGCTTTTGGCGCTGGTAGTAAGTTTTGCTCGTCCTGTTTTTTTTTTTTTATAATCGCTCAGATTGCTACCAGTTTAACATGCTGTCTGATACTGACTACTATCTTAGACATCGCATCGATATCCAAGGTTGAAGGCAAGAACTGGCGCCATGGCGACATTGAGGATGTGCTCAAGACCCTGGCGTTTATCAAGGGCCATAAGTGGACGTCGAATATGGTCAAGAGGGTGTATTTCGGAAACTGGCTGAGAGATTAGTGGGTCTTTGTGGCTTTTTCTATATATCGTCTTTCTTTCTCGTTTCGGGAGCTATGTACGGTTCTCTAATGGCCTTTGCATGTACGGGCTGACGCTGTATGCCTTGGTTTTCTAGCTCGCAGGCAATGGATGTAGGGACTCTGCAGAAGCTGCAATCCGAAACAATCCGCGTTTTGGTATGGATCCTGTCATTCATGAGCTTTGGCTACGCCACGGGTGAATTCGAGGTTACCGCTGAGAGACTGGGGGTCTATCGACCGGAGGAGCATATTGAGTAAGTGTATTTTGCTAGAATTATTTGGTAAATTTATTGCTGACACCGAATAAAGTAACCCTAAAGACTATGCGGACAATAAAGATGCAAGGCAATACGACCAGCGTCTGCGCGGTCCTGTTAGACAAATTGAGTTGGAGGTTGATCCAGAAACCGGGATGAAGAACTACATTGCGAACGAGCGGGGAGATTGGGCTACCAGTGCAGGCTACGTCAGGTATAGCTTTGCGCGTAGCATCCATTTCGGGAGGCTTTACGCCAATGGGGGCCATCACAAAGGTCGCGAAGAGGATCTATGTGAAGCATTACGATGCCTTGGCCAGGGTTTACATACCTTGGAAGACTTTGGCGCTCACACCAATTTTTGCGAACTTGTCCTGCGTGAGATGGGTATGCATAATGTCTTCCCGCATACCGGGACGAGGACAATGATGAACATTCGTGGAAAGCATGTTTTCCCCCTGGTCACCGGGACTTTTGGCATGGTGGACTTCTTCCACTCAGTTTTGGGCGAAGCCACGGACCATTTCACTCAATCGGAGATCGACGAGGCTGACAATGCGTTGGGAAGTGCCCAAGCTAGCGGATCATCTGGGCCGTTGAATGGGTTGACTAGCTTACTGGGAAAAGTCCCTGGAATGGGAGACCTCGTCACCGAAGCGCAGCAATTGCAACATCAGTCTCAGGCCCAGGCTCAAGCTAACCAGCAATACCAATCTCACCATGGAGGTTATGGAGTATCTCGAGGATTCAACGATGGCCCCCATAGCCAACCGGCAGGGTATTCCGATGACACTCGGGCTAACGTTCCAGGAGTACCTGATTTTGACCCGCAGAAGACGATATCCCAAATCTACCCCATTCTTGTTTTTCGGGACAAGGTTGTTCGAAGAATCAGCGCGGTGGTGTCAAAGATCCCTGGGCTTGAATCGTTGATGGACAAGATTTCGGAAACACTGACAGTGTTTATCTATTCTCTCCTGGCTCCATTTGTCCGGCCTCTGATTACTTTTGCATCGCAGAAATTGCATCTCGGATCGTCCGAGGTTATCCAGTCCTCGGCGCAACACCAATTTGAACCCTGGACCGATCCCACCTGCACTGATCCGACACACTCTCTGCTTTCGAAGGATCATTTTTCGAACATTCTCAACGAGCCAGCGGGCAACGTTGCAGCTGCCATCTTAAAATTTGCTGTACCGCGAGTCTTGTACGCTTGGCAAAACGTCGACTTTCCGGTTGATCATGTGTTGAATGACTGCATGAGCGTGTTTCATCACCCAGCGTTGCGGGACATGCAGAACGAAGCGCATCGGACCATGTTTGAAGCTGTTCAGCAATGGGCGCATTCGAGACGGGATCGCGGAGCAAGCTTAGACCATATCTTGAGTGCGGAGAGCGTCAAAGCAGGGAAAAACCACACCACTGGAGGAGCTGGCCACGACCACGGACATGGACATGGACATGCACATACACATGCTCACGCTCACAGTCAGCCTCACCAGGCAGCGCCATATGGGCATCCTCAAGCTAGTCACAGTCAAGGACAAAGCCAGAATCATTCGACTAGTTCGTTTGCCAACATCCCAGGCCTATCTTCTCTCGCTGGATTTACCAGCGGGTCGCAGAGCCATCAGCCTCACTCTGGGTCCTCCGGTTCATCTGGAATGCCATGGGATAAGCTCTCAAACCTCCCTATTCCTGGGATTTCCAACCTAAATAAGCTCTCCAATTTCATCCCTGGTGCGAAGCCCGGGCATGGAAGGCGTGAGATGCCGGACGAGTCTGATGCCAGCGCAACTCAACAGCCACAGCATTCAGCAGCTCCAGCGTACCC
>NW_003052500.1:612528-623305 GCF_000003515.1 Uncinocarpus reesii 1704 | reverse complement strand
ACTATTACGGCGGCAGCACAGGGGTTAGATGCGGTCACGTTCAGTTTGTGTACATAGTGTCTGCAGCATAAACTGCAAGATGCATTCTCCTGGTTATGCCCAAATCAAGCCAAAGCAATCACTGTTGCCTTTCTTTAGGCTAGTCGAAAATCACGTGGTATTTATTTGTATCACGTGACACTGCTGTTCCCAAAACAGAAAGCGTGACCCACCGAATGTTTTCATGGGGAAGGAACCCGCTCTTGGCAAAAATACACCATTAGTCAGCTAATCTTACTCTCTGATTGGCTGAAATTTGGGATTGTGGAAGTCAAGCTCAGCGCTGGCTAAGCTTAACCGTGGAAGAGCAAGTCGAGGATCACCAGCAACTGGACAGGAACGCCATCTCGCGTGCAACCATCAGCGCCGGCGCGAACTCTGATTGCCTGGACCGGCGAAAATGAAGGTGGAACGAGGCACTGTGGATGGACTCGCCAACTCAATTAAGATTATCAACAAGCAACCAGCGAAAAAGCAAGCCCTGGAGGAGACCGGGATTCGGCCTTGGATGCGCTCTCTCGCACTGCCCCGCGACATCACCCAGCCACGCTAGAGCGAAGACCGCCTAGGGAGCGACCGAAAAAAACAATGGTGGGCGCCTGACCTTGTTTCCGAGCGCGGTGCGAGCTATACTAGCGACTCTGTAACTATATCAAAGCGCCTTTTCGCCTCCTGGAAGTCTCTTGTGTCTCTCCCTTTTCACTACTCAAGTCTGCTTGACCTTGAAAGAAATTGCCATCGGCATCGGTTTCGTCCCTTCGTTCAATCATAACCACGCTCGTTTTCTAAATCAAGACGAGCGATCGCAAATTCCCGCATTTTCCCTATATTTCCCTCTCTTATACCCAGTCACATCTCAAATCTCCCGCCCAACGGAGCCCAAAACCACGCATCCATTCCAGGTCGAGGTGCTGAATTCTCAAGAGATACACGCAAAGAACGGTGAATCCTGAACAAAATGGTTATCAAATCCACTGCATTCCTGGCAGCTTGCCTCTTTGGCAGCTTGACTGCGGCCGCACCGCAAAAGCGCGCTGATGCGACACCCACCGTGAGCCTGTGGCTTCCACAATTCGATATCGCGGAGAACGATCTCACTTTCGGGGCCTCGGTGGTTGCTGCCGTAAGTCGCAGACCTGTTGCTCCCTTTCTATCTCTACAAGCGATATTAACCTTTATCTGCATGGTAGAAACCCACCATTACATCCTACGCTCTTTGCCCCATCGGCTTCAACGAAAGAATCTGTAGAGAGTCTGCGGGTATCACTGTTGCCCAGGGCCCCAGTACCTACGAACTCTACAACACCATCGATATGGCTGGAGCGTATGTTTTTTTCCCGTCAAGACCCCTTTGGTTGCCATCTACATCCTAACTTCCCCCTTGTCTCTACATTAGCATCGGAACGAACCAAGTCAAATGCAAACTCTTCGGCACCACCCGCGCCGAGTGTGAAGGCACCGCATCGGCTAGCTACAAAAGGCTCTGCGACGTCAATCGTCACCAACGGCGTCATTTCTGATCCCGACTTGATGGTCTTCTATCCCGTTCCAGTTACAGCTGGCGCCGAGAAGCTTCAGAACCTCCCTGCCGCCACGACCACTCCCACCGGCACCGGACTTGACTCTGTTCCCACCGGCACCGACGCTCCAACCGGCACTGGCGCCAGCGCCCCAGTGAGCACTGGTGGAATGCCCAAGCTCTCAGGATCTACCGGGTGGCTTGTAGGTGGCGCTGCTGTGGCGATTGCTGCCATCGCGGCTTTGTAAACGGCTTGCTAATGCGGGCCAACAATCGATATTTTCTATGGGATAGGGACTTCGTGCCCTTTTTTTTCAACGACTGTATATTTTTTTCGGCAACCTAATATTAGAAAGAGAGATCTTATCTACATGAAGATGAACTGTTCCAAAATGAATGGATGATATGCAACCCTAGAAAACACCCGAAGAAAACTAGAATAACTATACATGCAAATAATCACCAACAATGCAATTTTTCCCCCATGTTTCCCTAGTGACTCATATCGCAAGCTTATCCCATTATGCCCTGGTCCTTGATAGTATATAAATAAAAGTCATGAAGCGCGCATAAACACATAAAGCACAAATACTCAATGATGTACCCTTGCCACAAGCTGTTCACAGCTTGGTGCTTTCTCGGCTGTCACTCTGCCTCCTCGTGCTCAAAAGAGTCTCCGAGTTCATCCTTGGGTTAACAGAGCTGGATGGGCCAGGGGAGTTTAAACCTTCGACGCTGTTGTTGCCAACAGTTGGTGCCGGGCGAGTACCCATTGGTCGCTGGCCTTGGTGTAGGAACGAATTGATCAGCATGTGTACTTGCATTCTGACGGTGTTGAGGCCGGCGCTAATATGCGCCATGTCTTCTCGGAGGCGGAGATTCTCGTTCATTATGGTCATGTTGGCGCGCGCATCCAGGTCCGAGAGAGCGTGTGTGAGTTCGCTCACTTCTTCGCGAAGGGACTCGTGAATGGAAAGGAGGTAAGTGGTTGTGTTTGTATTACCAGCCGTCGAAGGTTCCGGTTGTGCCGTTGTTTCAGTCAACAACTCTGCAAGATCCGTCGATGGTATGTCCTCGACGGCCATTTGGGATGAACTGGCGGTGCCCAGCGCAGATGACGGGCGGCTAGTCTGTAGTGAAGAGCGGATGCTCGCAATGCCTTCTTCAAGTACTTCGTTTCGTTGCTGAAGCTGCCTGATTGTGGTCTCCATTGAGGCGATGCGCGAAGACTGGTTCTCGAGGTATGGTCCAAGTGTAACCAGCGGGCAGCCTTTCTCGTGCTCTTCAATTTCGGAGATGTGTAATGTGACAGGGCACCCATAAGCGGCTGCCTGGCAAGCACTCGTAGAGCAGTCCTTGATGTGGTCCGCATATTCCCGTCGACATAGAGTCGCACCACATGTCGAGCAAGTCATTTCTGTTGCCGAACATAATGCGGCCTTGTGTTTCTATGAAGAGGAGTCAACAACCGCAACAGCTGGGTAGAGAAAGGTAGAATGCCCACATCAAACTCCAGTTCCATAACTGATTCCCCACATCCGTCACACTCCTGCAGCTGGTGCACGCAATGGTTATCTGAAGGCATATCTTTCACTCGAATCATCTTGTCACAGGCCTCATCTAAGCACTCGATGAGTTTGTAGGCGCAGTACTTATCCACGTGCGACTGTACATAACCACGCTGGATAACCTCCTTGCATCCCTGGGGCGTATATGGGCACTTCACAAGTATGTCATCACACATAGCCACGACTAGCCGAGGTGCACGTTTGAACGTAGAATTCGTAAGCAGTCGACAAGTTGGACAGAGGAAGTTATCGGGGAGGGTTCGGTGGCGCACAAGAGGGTTCGAAGTCCGGATACAGGTGTCCAAACATGCCTGGCAGAATATATGATCGCAGTTCAGCTGGACCGGGTTCACGAACGGGCAATGGCAGATGGGACACATCAGGTGTCCGTCATACTCAGACACGGTTTCGAGGGATCGGAGATCCACTGGCGAATCGATGCTGGATGCCATAATTCAATGCATGCAGTGAGTGCTGAAAAGTGCACCAGCAAGAGGCGTTCTCGCCGCGTGAGGTTATCCAAGCTGCGATGTCGACCGGAATCTGCGGGGAAGTGGGACCTGGTTCGGGTTCAGTTTCGCTGAAGGGCAAAAAGGACAGGCTGTGAAGGAGTCGATGAGAATCAATTGACCGATTTATCCGATATGCCGCACGCATTCAACTGTCGGGCAAGAAAGTGGTTGTTGTTGGAAGTTTCCCGAGTTGTTTGCTGAGGAACTGCGGATGAAGACGGTGGTGGACAAGGTTCCGTAACGACAATACACCCTTATCAGAAGCGATAAGCTGTATTCCCACTCAAAGCCTGTAAGTAATACGCCGTGTTACCGATATCTCACGACTGGCATTCCGCAACGAGTTTCATCTCCAGGTTGCAATGTCGGGCATCGCTTCATCTGAACTAACTGACGCTGAAGATTGCTGCAACCGGCTGGCCTGCTTATTTGCCCTTGATTTGTGTGTTACCCAAGATATCCCGTCGCCAGCATGAGCAATCCAGGTCAGCTGTTCCTCCTGGCAGACCACGTCAAACTATCTCTACTTGAGCGCCAACGGGCCATTTCTTTGAACCTTGAACCAAATTCCCAAGATGGGGAGATCTCTCGCTCCCTAGACTCACTCCGAGAAGGCATAGAATCTGTCGAGAAAGAGGCCAGGCGTCTGGAGGAAGACGGCGATTCGTAAGGACTCCCAATCAAACTGATACCACTGGAATTCGTGGGACTAACATGGAATTCTATCCCAGGTCGTTTGTCGATCTCAAAGAGCAAGCCGTTTCCCTTCGACAACAGCTTCAAGACCTTGAATCTCAGTTCTACGACAACCCATCCTCATCCTCCAACGACACCCTCTCCTCCCCAAACGACCCTTCCCTAGCCGGCGATTTCGTCAAAGCCAGCAGCGCATCCGCCTCCACAACTCTGAAACATCCAACCCCTCAGCACCCAATATCCAAATCAGTCAGATTCACAGATACCCTCACTGCACAGGCGGAGGATGAGGATCCCAACCGTAGAGCCCTCCTCCAGCCATACCGCGACACGCCATCGCCGACATTAGACCATTCACATCTCACCAACGAAGAAATACATATGCACCATGCGCAAATCATGCGAGAGCAGGATGACCAGCTCGATCGGTTGGGCGAATCGATCGGACGGCAGCATCAGCTGAGCATCCAGATTGGTGACGAGCTGGAAGATCACGTGGCGTTACTGGATGAAGTCGATGGGCATGTTGATCGGCATGCCGGCCGGCTCGACGGTGCGCGCAGAAGACTCGGCAAATTCAAGCGAAATGCGAGAGAAAGTCGGGGAATCATGTGGATCATTGGATTGATCATTGTGCTCGTGATTCTGATTGTGATTTTGAAATAAATCCTGATAAACAATCGGGGACTGGGACCAGAGTTTTCGACTTTTACGCCGCTACTCCCCAGCTTCAACGGTTTCTGATACTTGTCCTAGCGCGATTCCCCCCAGTGTATATTTTTGCATTCGAAAGGCCTTTTTTGAGGCACTGCCGAGCACTTCTACTTTTTATGGTGGTTTGATTTGAACCAATGGCGTCGTTGGACTGGCGTGTACTTCTCCTATGTACTGATTGCTTAATAGGCCTCTTTTCCAATGGGCTTTCATATACTATATAACGTGTTATATAAACTATTTGGTTTCGAGCACTGGGGTAGCGCTGAGGACCCAGGCCCTGGGGCCTCCCAGGCCAGGTGATCTTCTGCATAGGGCTATGTGATGCTCGTTTCACGGTCATTTCTGAACATTGACACTGGGTCCCTGGAACGGTTCAATTGAGGTTTTGTTTCAATATGTACACACCCATTGAGGCTTCTGACAATAGATTGTCATACAAGCACTCGTCAAAAAACATACAAAGAACTTTCAAACTTGACTAAAGTTGTGACTCAACGACTCGCATTTGTTCTCTGCAGCCAAAGCCACTTTAGGCCGACTTTCCTTTCTCCCGTTCTTTCTTCTCCTGGAATTTGTCAAAGGCAGCATCTCTGATCTCGCCTCTATCCGCCTTGACCTACACCCAACGCAAGAAACAGCCATCAATTAGCCCAATCTCTGATGGGTATTGGGGCGTGAGGAAGGAGAGAAAACCAACTCACATTCTCCTCACTGGAACTAGCCAATTCTTCTACCCAGCCGGCTTTATCATGGCCGTTCTTATGCTGGTCGATCTGCGACTGCTTGTGCTTCTCAATCTCGCTGGCTACATCGTTGCCCTCCTCGCGATCTGATATACAACCGACCGTTTAGCAAATTGGTCTTGACTGTGTTATAGGAACGGGTCTCTGTGTCCGGACGACTTACGTCTATCAGATTCCTTGAGGACGCTGCGTGATGCTGAAGAGTGGAAGGACGGGGTTGTGGAAGCGGGGACGAGGAATCGGCGGGAGAGGAGGGCTGTCTGGGAAAGACGAGATCTGGGGAGAGAAAGGAAGGACATGGCTTGTTGGCTTTGTATCCGTGGTGATTTTCTGAATAGGTGTGGTGTTTGATGCTTTGGAAGGGATTGAGGTTGAGATGCTGAAGTTCAGTCTGGATCGGAGGTGTGGAACGGTACGACAGTGACCAAGTTCTAGGTATCTTTGAGCAGATCAGCATCTCCCTTATACAAGTTTACGGGTACCTATGTACAAAGGTTTGCCGCTGGTGTGGTGGATGAAACAAGGCGTTGAGACTTCTGGAATGTCCAGAAGCAATTTGCGATATCGTACCTTACAAAGGTGCGCTGTTTGAGAATCCCGATCTGTTCTAGGTATGTTCAACAATGTCTCCCCGTGATCAAATGCTCAATTGATAGAAAAATGATCTCGAGTACCCCATCGTCAAGTAGCAGGTACCTCTTATACTTGAGGTCCATTCTGGCGGTGACGTCACCGGGCCAGGCAGGAATTCTTGCTTGAGGATGACACAATTTATTATCCATCATGACGGGGATCGTTTGAATATCAACGATGGAGTCCCGCATGGGATGGTTTATGGCTAGAGGGGTTGCCGAGTTATCACCATGGCTCAGACCTGTGCTCCATAACTGGTGGATGGGGTATTATCTGTTCAATCTCAGATAAGGAGAAGAAGAAATGAATGAATGAATGGTATGTACTTCCATATACTACTTGCTATAAATTGCTCTCTGATCGCTAGAGATTGCCCCCAAAAAATCCAAAGAATCAAACCACCCAGGGCATCCACAAGCCCTATGCCATACGATCTGTCGACCGTCCCACCCACCCAGCCAAATAACCCGACACCGGCAAACTCGACATACCCGAGAGCAAGCAAGTTCTTCAAACGGATATAAAGCAGACTTGATTGCAGGTATTTCCCGCTCCAGCCTGTACCCAGTTTCAAACTGTGATTCTTTTCGTGTTCCTTTTCAAAGCGGTTCAAGAGGAAAAGAGACAAAAGGAAAAGGGATATTGGTGAAATGAGAGTATAAATGGCGTAGGCAAGTTTAGTATGTAGCCAAGAGGGAAATAAGCTGCGTCAAATATCCAAACAAAACAAGCGACAAACATCCGATGCACCCATACATCATTTCTGTCTATTAGCGACAAAATCAAGCTGGCAAATGAAAAAGAGGAAAGAAAACCGACTACCCATCTCACTCCAGTTCAGCCACAGCCCAAAATGATATGTATCCTGGATATCACTGCTAAGATTTCGCCCACACATAATCACCCCACCAGAAAGCCCATCCGTGCAAAACATATGGCAAATGAAAATAACTCGCTCGCTCGGGGAAGATATGGAAACAAACTCCACGGTCCGTTGTACAGCCCTTTTCCCAAAAGGAAATCACAGTCGCCGCTCGTTCTATAGTTCATCGTTTGGGTACAGACCAAGACAAAACATAAATGTTCTTTTCTCTTTTATTTTCCCTCCAGAGGATATGAAAAAAAAAACGAAACCACCAGGTATCGAATGACAGTAAACGTAGGTAATCGGCTCATGATGCACCGTTTGCTCTCAGGAAACAAAACGTCTCTTCGTATAAAACATTGGATCACCGGAAATAAGGATAAGGCGCGGATGGAGGAAACCGTATGTACAGGTCGGAAAGATTAGTAGGTCGGGAGGCGCGGTGATCCACGGAATCGTACTCGGGAACTAAAAAAAGGATATAAACGGAGAAAGAGGCACAAAAACGGCGGTCGACCCAGGCGATGCAGAAAAGATACCAAGCGGCGAGGAGGGAGAGAAGCGTATATAACGTGCCGGGGAATTTG
The DNA here is from genome assembly GCF_000003515.1 of Uncinocarpus reesii 1704. Taxonomy (NCBI): domain Eukaryota; kingdom Fungi; phylum Ascomycota; class Eurotiomycetes; order Onygenales; family Onygenaceae; genus Uncinocarpus; species Uncinocarpus reesii. Next base: position 615,426 of record NW_003052500.1, on the reverse strand, counting down.
TTTCCATTTTCCCCGGGTCCGGTTTACCATCGGCGCTGGTCTGACGGCTGCATCATGTTGGGCGAAACGGTTGATGGAGGGCTGGATACTCGCATTCCGGTGCTGGGATTGACAATCGGGATGGCGTTTCTCGTGCGCACCGCCGACGGTTGGTGGATTTTCATCTGATTAAAACTATTTGAAGTATAGGAGTTGAGAGAGGCGGGGGATAACGAAATAGCCGGGGTGACCTGCTGCGCCGGCTGGATTTGGTGCTGGAGCGGTGACGAGTCAGGAGATGCGCTGGCGAGGGAGGAACGATCCGAGACGGAGGATGCGATTGAATGCAACTGAACCGAGTCATCAAGCGTTAACAACCGTGGATCCCGAACAAACTAACGGCCCAACACCACCGGACCGATCAATGGATAAGATTACTAGGTTCAACCTACATCATCCTCAGTCAAGAGATTGGGGCAGAATTCCAGGTCGTCGTCGAGATCAAACGAACGACCAGCCTCGAATCGGGCCCGGAAAGCGGTAATGGCGGGCGCTTCCGCCAACTCCCTCATGCTCTTCACACCACGGAACTGACGATGGGAATTCTGGCTGCCCATCTTCTGCGTGCGACGAGATCGACCGCCATGGTGATTATGAGAAGAGTGCTGAGCAATATGGGAGGGTGGCGGGGGATGCTGCGGCTGGTGTTGCTGCTGGGCCGCGTGGTGTGGGTGGTGGCCTGAAAAGAAGTATGAAGACATTGCGGCTCTGTAGGAAGTGAAAACAAATCCGTTGGGGAAACTGATCACAATAAGAATGGTCGTCGGAGCCGGCGGATAGCTTTTCGTCGGATGTTTGCGATGTTCGGTTGAGCCGGTTGGATGGGTGGCGGAGGGATTATGCTTTGTTTTGTGGTCTATTACGGAAGAGCAAGAGCCGCAGGGGCAACGAAAGCACAAAGCGAAGCACAAGTCACAAGGAAGGGATTAAGAGCCGTGTGGAAGCAGAGAATCGAATCGAATGGCAAAGAGAGAGGGGATTCAGAAGAAGAGTGAATGGAAGCAGAACTGCAGAAGTGGGATGAGCGAAGGAGGCGAAAAGCGAACAAAGCAGAACGGAAGAGTCGGTGTGGGAAGCAGGCAAAAGCGCAAGTCGGGGTGAAAAGTCAAAGGGCGGGTCAAGTGACAACGCAGCGGCTGCCCGGCGCTGATTGGCTGCCACACGGCGCTAGTGCGCGGGTTGGGGTGTGTTTGGGGGCGGGCCTGCGCTGCTGATTCGCCGGAGCCCCAACAAAACCACGCTGCCACCGCTGACTGTGCAAGGATTGCAGCGCATGGAGCAGCGCTAGCCTGCATCGGGCATGGCTTGGGGGCAAAGCTGAAGCTCTGGCCCCGTTATGGCGTCACCCGCACACCAATCAGCACCCAGCGAAAAGCGGGCCGCTGGTTTCTGCAGCGCGCTGATTGGTTCGTTTCGCCTCTCGGAAACCACGCTTGAGCTTGGCACAATTGTTTCGGGTTAGCGCCGATGATCACTGCGCAATCTGAGTTACATAAGCAGCCCTTCCCCTTCGATTTCGATTCGATTTCGCCAGAGAAAAAGCAGCCGAATATCAACAATGAGATGCATAGCGAGCAGGGAACAGGGAGTCCATCGGGGGGACGATCCACAAGGATGTCTGCCAGCAGAAATGAGCTGCGCCGTTTGGTGTGATCCAATCATCTCCCCCTGCAGCCTCTAGTGCGGAGGGCTGCAACCAGCCTTGCTGGCCCAACACGCTTGCCCCTCGCATCAACGAACGGGAAAAAGCAAACAGTCGCACAGCCCAAGCCATCGAATGAGCGAGTCCAACCCTGGCGGAAATCAGGTATCTTCTGGAAATCCTCCACACGCTATCTGCATGGGTATCACCGCCTGAGCCTTGATTGGCCATGCTGCCCTAGCCGCTGCGTTCCTCTGCCCCAGATCATCAGAATATGGACCGGTTTATCGATAAGATCAGGATTACGGAGGGCCTCAGGCTTCTTCCCCGCTTCTCTGTTATTTTACTGTCCGTCTCAGCTTGAAGGTTGAAACATGACTCGAGAAGTGGAAAATAAAGGGGCAGGCCAGCCTCATCTCTGGCGCTCAGGGCGTTTCTCAGGAAAATAATATTCGCCAGCCACCCTGTAATCGCAACGTCTCCTCAGTTGCCCCTGTGCTATGATAATTATCTTATTTTGATTCTAAATGTTTGGAGGTTGGGACGCCGCACAGTCAAGGTCCCAGCGTTCTGTTTTCCCAAAGCCCTGTTTCACGATGCGCCCAACTTGGCTCCAGCAAGAATGCTACTATTCATGGACTCTGCCCAGCGATCGGTGTTGAACATGGGCTCTCCCATGAACCACTCGGTTCGATCCTGGCTCGTCCTGCCTGACCCCTGTACCACTTGGCTACCTGCATCGGAAATCTTGCTCCAGTCGCTTTGACAATTTGTGGTCCTTGACTCCTTTCGGGAACCCCATCACATCCGCTGATCCATCTATTTGTTTGTACTCTGTACATATCTCAATAATAACAAGTAGTCTTCAGTTCCGTCGAGGAATACTGTTAATATGGCTGGTCCAGCTTGACTGGTTTCATTTTCAATAGGATTGAGGGAGTTTCAGTTCTGGCTTTTTCTCCACAGTAACATACCAAAGGATTCATCAATTGGATACGGGTATCATGAACTTTTGTCCACACTCCAACATCAATGCCATAACCAATCCCCAGCAGACAGGTGGTCGAATCTATCATGAATTTGGCGGAGAAACCACCAAAAAGGCATATCACGGGAGCTCAAGCCTCTCATTTATCCAGACCTCTGCCCTTCACATATCTACTAATCTGCTCTTTACAGAGTTTTGTCGTTGTATTGCTCCCATACTTCGTAGATGG
>NW_003052500.1:611269-612428 GCF_000003515.1 Uncinocarpus reesii 1704 | reverse complement strand
TTGCGTGCACTCAATAACTGCCTCGATATCCACTTCGCTGTTGGCTAGCCAGTCCACAATCCTCTGGACCCGTGCCGGCATCCCAACACCGGTCTTGGTCTCGCTCAGGGCCGAAAGGATGTTTGAACTGCCGTCTCTCAGGGCCCCGGTTACCGAAGATCCTCCTGAAGGAACCGTAACTGGGTGTTGGTTTGGCTTGAAGACCACTGCAATGAAAACCGCCATCACTGCGATGACGTGCGGAGCATGCAGGAGTGGAAGATCCGTTAGATAGTGGTCGTTGATGACCGACCAGGCCAAGGTCGTTTCGTCTGATGTTAAAGAGAGCAAGCTCTTGAGTTCTAAGAGCGTCCGGTACGGATGGTGCACTATCAACTGCGAGTTCATTTCCGATATAAGCCAGAACTCGCATTCTCCGATTTTCGCGCCGTCAGGGGCGATGAACTCTACATTTTGGTCAGCCACACAGCTCAATTCTAACAGGACAGGAATAGAGCAAACAAACCCGGCCATAGGTTCTTGGCTTCTGAAAGCACGAACCGGATGTGCTGAGGGCATTCTTCTATCTTACACGCGAGGTAAAATGCCGTCGTAAGCAGCAGATATGGATTCGTCCGGCGGATTTCGACCTTGGTATAAAACCGCTTCACGTAAACCTGAGCCGTGGCGACCGGTTGCTGCCGCATGTTAAGGCGTTTTGCTAATCTGAGCAATTCTGAGTATCATGATCCGAGTCAGCTTTCGGAACGCTCCATTTCGGTCTGCAAAAGCAAAGTACCTACGTAGATTCACGAAGATGTTAAAATGCCGCTGGTCGGGCAGCGGGTACTGCTGAATGAACGGTCGCTCTGCGTCCCCAAGGGCCTTTCTGGCATCAGCCAGCTCTTCCCGATCGAATAGCCACGATGCATGTTGGGTCGAAGCCCAGTAATCCGCCGCCATCTGAATTGACTGTGCCGCAGCAACGAGGAGCCTGATAGCGCCGGTGACGATACTTGGGTCCCGCTGCTCACATCTTTGTCTTTGCAACTGCCATGGAGCCCGGCGACAGGTTGATAAAGCGCAAGAGTCAAGGCATCTCACTCTCAGTCTCAGTCTCCTTCGCGTCTTTCGATCAAAGAACGTCATCGCGGCTGCGTTTTCACGGCGCCAAGCGTGG